>NW_024412425.1:357658-364887 GCF_014898765.1 Herpailurus yagouaroundi
AACAAAACAAAACAAAACAAAACAAAACAAAACAAAACAAAACAAAAAAACTAGGGTGCCTGGTGGCTCAGTTGGTTAAGTGTCCAATTCTTGATTTTGGCCCAGGTCATGATTTCACTGTTCATGGGTTCAAGTCCCACATCCAGATCCACACTCACAATGCATTGGCTGCTTGGGATCCTCTCTCTCCCTTTCTCTCTGCCCCTTCTGCGTGCTCTCTCTCTCTCTCAAAATAAATAAATAAACTTAAAAATTTTTTTAAGTATATATCAGAATGGGAGGGGTACCTGGGTGGCTCAGTCAGCTGAGCAACCAACTCTTGATTTCGGTTCAGGTCATGATCCCAGGGTCGTGGGGTCGAGCCTTGCATTGGACTCGCACTGAGCGTGGAGCCTGCTTGGGATTCTCTCTCTCTCTGCCCCCCTCCCCCACTTGTGTTCTCTGTCTCCCTCTCAAAATCAATCAATCAATCAATCAATCAATCAATCAACAAACAAACAAAAAACTACCAGAACAGGGCACCTGGGTGGCTCAGTCCATTAAGTGTCTGACTCTCGATTTCAGCTCAGGTCATGATCTCACAGTTTGTGGGTTCAAGCTCCACATCAGGCTCCATGCTGACAGCTTGGAGCCTGCTTAGGATTCTCTCTCTCCCTCTCTCTCTCTCTCTCTCTGCCCCTCCCCCACTCACGCTCTCTCTTTTTTTCTCTCCCTCTCAAAATAAATAAATAAACGTAGAACAAGAGAGATGAAAACAGTTGTGGGTTTGTTGCATTTAGGAAAATTATAGATGTAATAACTTAAGAAGACATGGGGCACGTATGAGAATTGTGTTTTTTTTTCTTACAGGGGATCCCTACACTTCTCTGGACTAGATGTTTGTCTGTTTGTGGTATCGGCACTGATGTTCTGTGAATCAGTGAAGAGTCCTTGATCCCCATGTTACCACATCCCACCCCTGCTTAAAATCTTACCATAGCTCCCCAGTGCCCTCACAACCTACACGGCGGCCTAGAAGGCCCCTCAGGATCTGACTCCAGCTGCTTCCTTTAGCATTGCATTAGTCACCACTGCATTCTACCCACTCCCAACTTTTGGAAGGGTTGCATATGCTGTTTCCTCTGCCTGGAATATTCTTCTGCTCTCCACCCCAGGGTTCACTCTTCTTCATCCTTCCGGGCTCAGCTTAGGCATCTCCTCCTCCAAGAAGCACTCTGCCTCTCTGGACTGAATCAGGCACCTCATCTGAGCTCCAATAGTCCCTGGGCTTCCCCATCCCAGCCCCCTGCCTGTGCCTCACCATCCTGGCCCTGACCACTCGCTCTTTGGGCTGGCTCAGTTACCATCATGTCCCTCAGATTGTCCAGCATAGGTCAGGCACAGGGGAGGCACTGGATATTTTGTGGATGAAATAATCTAGAATTCTAAGTTGATGTGATCCCAAGTTTTTAAGGTTCTAAGAGGCTAAAAGTATGATTTTAAGTTTCCACGAGTATATTTTATACCATTCTAGTTTCTTTTTCTTTTTATTTTTTTACATGTATTCATTTTTGAGAGACAGAGAAAGAGCACAAGCGGGGGAGAGGCAGAGAGAGAGGAAAACAAAGAATCCGAAGCAGGCTCCAGGCTCCGAGCTGTCAGCACAGAGCCCGAGGCAGGGCTCGAATTCACAAACTGCGAGATCATGACCTGAGCCGATGTCAAACACTTAACCCATTGAGCCACCCAGGCGCCCCTCTAGTTTCTTTTTTTTCTTTTAAGTTTATTTATTTATTTTGAGAGAGAGAGAGAAAAAGCATGAGTGGGGGAGGGGCAGAGAGGAGAGAGTTGAGAGAGAGAGAGAGAGAGAGAGAGAGAGAATCCCAAGCAGGCTCCTCACTGTCAGTGCCAGTGCAGAGCCTGATTCGGGGCTCAAACTCATGAACTGTGAGATCATGACCTGAGCCGAAGTCAGATGCTCAACCGACTGAGCCACCCAGGCGACCCCATTCTAGTTTCTAAATCAGAGGAAGCTGGCCATCCATTAGTTAATTCTCATTCACACTTTTGTGGCACATATAGATTTTTTTTTAATTGGGAAGCTGTACAAAAACATCAGAGCTAGGGGCACCTGGGTGTCTCAGTCAGCTGAACGTCCGACTTCGGCTTAGGTCATGATCTTGCAATCCATGAGTTCAAGCCCCGCGTCGGGCTCTGTGCTGACAGCTCAGAACCTTGAGCCTGCTTCAGATTCTGTGTCTCCCTCTCTCTCTGCCCCTGCCCCGCTCACGCTGTGTGTGTCTCTCTCTCAATCAAAAATAAATAACATTTAGGGGCGCCTGGGTGGTTCAGTCGGTTGAGTGTCCGACTTCGGCTCAGGGAATGATCTCACAGTTCATGGGTTCAAGCCCTGCGTCGGGCTCTGCGCTGACAGGTCAGAGCCTGGAACCTGCTCTGGATTCTGTGTCTCCCTCTCTCTCTGCCCCTCCCCCGCTCGTGCTCTGTCACTCTCTCTCTCTCTCAAAAATAAATAAACATTACAAATTTTAAAAATAAATAAATAAATAACATTTAAAAAAAAATCAGAGCTAGCAAATTTGGGCCCACAGTTCCCATGGCTGGAGCTGGTGACCAGGGTATTGTTCCCCAGTTGACCATGGCCCCCAGTCTACTCTCTCATTTATGTCACCTGTTTCTGGGAGGCCCTTAGGTTTGACACCAGTCTTCAACATCTTATAATTATAAAGTTTCAACAATCTTAGTATCAAAGATCCCATGATGGATATGTTGAGTTACTAAAATTCTGAGATTCTGAGGGAACGGATTCCGACCTTAGGGTTTTAAGATTTCATGATTACTACAGTCTTAGTTTATGTTTACAACATTCCGCATTTCTGAGATAAGAAGGTCCCAAGGGTCAAAGGTACTAAGGGTCTAATGTTTTAAAGACTTAGGGCTCATGGTTATGAAGTTACATGTCTCTGAAGGTTCTCAGGGTCTTTGCTCATAGCTTTTTTTCTTTGTTTATTTGTTTAGGTTTATTTTGAGAGAGAGAGCTAGAGAGAGCACACACAGTCATGTGCGAATGAGCGGGGGAGGAGCAGAGAGAGAGGGAGAGAGAATCCCAAGCAGGCTCTGTGCTCTGAAGGGCAAGATCATGACCTGAGCTGAAATCGAGAGTCAAATGCTCAACAGACTGAACCACCCAGGCACCACTGTTTGTTTGTTTGTTTGTTTGTTTTGAAGTAGGCGCCATGCCCCAGTGAAGTAGGGGCCCAATGCAGCTCCCCTGCCTCCCCCGAACTCACAACCCTGAGATAGAGACCTAAGCTGAGGATCAAGAGTGAGACACTCAACCGACTGAGCTACCCAGGAGCCCTTGCTCCTAGTTTTAGTGCTGATGATTAAATAACTTCTGAGGTTCTAAAGCCCTCTCTGAATATGAAGTCCTAAGGCTCAAGGGTCTACAATTCCAAAGGTCTTAGGTTCTAAGATTCTATCACTATATGGTTCAGGTCATGATCTCAAGGTTTGTGAGTTCAAGCCCCACGTCGGCCTCTGTGCTGACAGCTCAGAGCTTGGACCCTACTTCGGATTCTGTGTCTCCCTCTCTCTCTTCCCTTCCCCCACTCATGTTCTGTCTCTCCCTCTCTCTCTTTCTCAAAAATAAATACACATTAAAAATTTACAAAAAACAAAAACATCAACGTAGGGTGACCGACCATCCTGGTTGGCCCCAGGGTTTCAGAGGGTTTCAGTGCTAAAAACTGGAAGTGTGGTCATTCTATCTCAAAATTCTCGGGATCCACATTTCTATTCTGAAATTCTAAAGGTTTAGGATTATAAAGCCCTAAGGATCTATGTGTATTAGAGTTTAAGTTTCTAAGGGTCTAAGATCCAAGGAGGTCAATGATTAAAATTTCTAAGGTCTATGATTATAAAGTTCTGTGTTCTAAGAGTCTTATTTCTAGAGGCCTCAACTTCAAATAATCTTGGAATATGACATTCCAAGGTCCAAAAATCCAATATTTCAGCATCTTGAGATTCTAAAGAAGTACGCTTATAAAATCCCACATTTCTTTTTTTATTTAAAAACATTTTAATGTTTATTTTTATAGAGAGAGGGAGAGCATGAGAAGGGGGGCAGAGAGAGATGGAGACACAGAATCCGAAGCAGACTCCAGGCTCCGAGCTATCAGCACAGAGCCTGACGTGGGGCTCGAACTCACAAACTGTGAGATCTTGACCTGAGCTGAGGTCCGACGCTCAACCAAACTGAGCCACCCAGGCGCCCCAAAAATCCCACATTTCTGAGACTATACATTTTCAAGGTTGTAAGGCAGCACTGCCCCATACAGTATCCACAATCCACATACGGCTACTTAAATTTAAATTAATTAAAACTGAATACAATGAAAAATTCGGTCCCTCACGAAGCACTGGCCATATTTCAAGCGCTTACAGCCAAAAGTACTAGTGGTTAGTGGTTAGTACATTGGACATCACAGATAAAGAACATTTTCCCACCACTGTGGAAAGTTCCATTGGACAGCGTTGGTCTACAGGTTCAAGTGAAAAGGGTCTGAAACTCTCTTCCCATCCTCCAGGCCATCCAGGTTCTCAAGCTCTGAGGTACACAGATAATCTCCACCCCAACAACCTCCTCCCTTTCCTCCTTCCCTCCTCCCACCCCAGCCCTCTTCCAGGTACCTGCCAAGGCCTTGATCCTGGAGCACTCAAAGAGGGAGGCGGCTGCCGTGGCGACTGCTGGCTGCTCCCGTTCCCAGCCCCGATCCGGACTCTCCCAGCGGGCTGCAGGATTGTTGTTGTTAGGGGCTGGCAGGCCCTCCATGTTGTCCACTTCCCCTGGTACCTGTGCCATCGGGGAAGGTGAGGCCTGGGGAGGAGCAGAGGCAGGTTAGGCTAGACACAGGTCCGGAGCTCAGAGGTCCCTCTTCTAACAGCCGCTGTCTGTGAGTCCTGTCCACTCCCTCGCCCTCAGTTTCCCTGTCTTTAAAGTGCACCTAATAACTACCGACAATAATATTCACTGTGACCACTTCATAGGGGTGTGATAAAGCACCCAGCTCAGCACCTGGAGCAGGGCGGGGGCTGGGCAAATTGTCCCTATATTATTGTTAGAAGGATGACACTTATCAGTAGAACGCTAAAACGCAGTGAAGGGGCTCTTGAGGGGTTCAGTCGGTTAAGTGTTGGACTTCGGCTCAGGTCATGATCTCACAGTTCGTAGGAGCCCCACATCGGGCTCTGTGCTGTCAGCACAGAGCCTGCTTGGGATTCTCTTTCTCTTCCTCTCTCTGCCCCTCCCCTGCTTGCATGCACGCTCTCTCTCTCTCAAAATAAATAAATAAACGTTAAAAAAAAAAAAAAAAAAGACATTGGGGCACCTGGGTGGCTCAGTGGGTTAAGTGTCCGACTCTTGATTTTGGCTCAGGTCATGATCTCACAGTTCATGAGTCCGAGCTCCACATCGAACTGTCAGTGCAGAGCCTGCTTGGGATTCTCTCTCTGTCTCTCTCTCTGTCCCTCAAAAATATATAAATAAACTTTATTATTTTTTCTAACTTTTTTTTTAAACATTTATTTATTTTTGAGACAGAGAGAGACAGAGCATGAATGGGGGAGGGTCAGAGAGAGAGGGAGACACAGAATCTGAAACAGGCTCCAGGCTCTGAGCTGTCAGCACAGAGCCCGATGCGGGGCTCGAACTCACGGACCACGAGATCATGACCTGAGCTGAAGTCGGCCGCTTAACCGACTGAGCCACCCAGGTGCCCCTATAAATAAACTTTAAAAAATATAATGTTTATTTATTTTTGTTGAGAGAGAGACAGACAGACAGAGTGTGAGCAGGGGAGGGGCAGAGAGAGAAGGAGACACAGAATCTAAAGCAGGCTCCAGGCTGTGAGCTGTCAGCACAGACCCTGATGTGGGGCTTGAACTCACCAACTAGGAGATCATGACCTGAGCCAAAGTCGGATGCTTAACAGATTGAGCCACCCAGGTGCCCCAAACTTTAAAGGATTAAAAAAAAAAAGACATTATAGAGGAGGAAACTAAGGTCCAAGGTTGCAAAGTTAGTGGGTAGCCAGAGTTCAAACACAGGTACTACATTTGCATTAAATGGCCCCAATTCTTCATCCTTATAACCACATCCTTTGCCATAGAACTCTGGAGAGTTCTATGTAGGGAGGGGAAAAGTGGAAGAGTGTCCCCTCACAACCTTGACTTCCGGTTTGGGCACATGACTAGCTTTGACCAACAGAATTAAGTGGAAGGGCTGTTGAATTCTAAGCCTAAAACTCAAAGGACTTTGCATGTTTTTGTTTGTGCTTGATTGCGACTGTGAGAAAAACACTCTCAGGGTAGGCTGGGCCTAAGGCCCCAGTCACTAAAGCCAAGGCCGGCTAAAGCAGCCAATAGTCAGCACTGCTCCCCACCCCACATCCCAACACTGAGCTCCACTGAGACCAGAAAAACTGTCCAGCTGAGCCCAGCCTAAGTCCCTGACCTCAGACTTAATGGGTAAATAAAGGCGCCATGTTTTCAAACACTGAGTTTGGGGTGGTTTCTTATGCAGCATTATTGTGGCAACAGCTAGCTGACATATTGTCTGATCCAGAGCTATGCTCTAGAACACTTGCCAGATTGCAAATATGAAACTAAAGAGGGTGGGAGGCATTCGGATACCTCCCCTCCTCCCTCTGGGCCCCCAGGCCTGATTCCGAGACTACAAAAGGAAGGAACTGTGAGGAGATCAATGTCCTTCTCAAAGACCCAAACAGCTGACAACACACCAGACTGTAAGAAAGCAGGGTCTGGGTGTTGGTCAGTGTAGCGGAGATTGTCCCTTCGAGTGGACACTCCAAAATCCACTGTTATTCTTCTCTCCTTCTACAGAAAGCTATAAGTAGGCACATGGCTACTTACCACCTGTGTGACCTTGGCCAGTCACTTCCTCTTTCTGGGCCTCAGTCTGTTCATCTGTAAAATGGTAATAATGGTGCCCATATTCTAGGGATGTTTGTAGATGAAATGAGTTAATAGTGCAGGAAATATTGTATCTAGTACATGCAAGCCCTTGATACATGGTCCTTGTTATCATTATTCATCCTCTCTGGTCACATATCTTAGCATATCAAAGTGCCTGTGCTGGAGTCAGAGAGAAAGGAGTTCAAGCCCTGCTTTATTCTTGCTGCATCTTTAACCCATCTTTAACTTGGCCTCCC
>NW_024412425.1:365287-482097 GCF_014898765.1 Herpailurus yagouaroundi
GCTCGCGCGGCCGCCGCGCTCGGCGCGCCCCCGGGACCCCCTCCCGCCAGCCGCCTCGGCCGCCTGCGGCGCTGGCCCACGCGCGGTCACACACCGAGCCACGCCACTCGCCGGGCCAGAGGTAGCGTCACACACAGCCACGCACTCTCACGGGGTCACACACTCCCACACTGTCACACACACACACACACACACACACGCACACACACGGGGTCACATACAGCGTCGCAAACATTTACCCACAGCCACACACTCACACGGTCGCGACCCCCCCCCCCCCACCCACGGGGACACACAGAGCCAAACATTCAAACTCACACGCAGTCACACGCTCACATGGGGTCCCACTCTGGCACAGTCCCCGACAGCATCACACATAGTGACACGCTCAAATAGTGCCACCACCCACACCATGTCACACACAAGCACGCATATGCCATGCACTGTCGCACACTCCCATGGGGTCACAAAGAGTATCATCTGCTCACGGGTCACGCACAGCTTCACAATCACACAGTATCACACACTTTTTTACACACTCAAACTTGTTACACCTGTCACACATCTTGCAGGGTCATACACTCATACATCATACAGTCCCAAGAGGTCACAAACAGCATCACAACAGTTAACACCCACAGCCACACACTCGAATAAGGTCACAGTGACACATCCTTACATGTCACATGTGGTGTCATACACTCCCATAAAACACATCTCACACGTGTCCCACACCACATCCCCCAGCTTCATGGATGCATGCAGCATCACAGGCCGACACAGTGTCATCCACAGTGGCACCACAAGGTCCCAAAAGAACAGCATCAATGTTTGCCACGTGTCTCACAGAGTCTCATACTGCAACATAGTGCTACACAGAGGATGGCGCCTGGTGTCATCCACAATTTTGCTCTCCCTTGGGGCTACTCAGTCACACATAGTCACATGGGCACATATACACACAGTGTCCCACCCTCCCTCATTTTCTCCCCTTGCAGCTTCTGAAAGGTCTTGGGGCACAGCGTGGGTCCCAGGTCAGCCTTAGGCCTTAGGAGAGGGGGCGTGAGCTAGGAGAGGTCGGTGGGCGTGGCCCGAGCTCACCCCGCCCCCGACTAGAGCGCAGAGGCGGGGCACCGGGTCCACCCACGTTCCTCCCAGTGGTCCAGATGCGGCCACGCCTCCCAGTCTAAGTGGCAGGCGGAGGGGGCGGTGCTGGACGCCAGGTGGAGGCGAGCAGACTGCTGCCGCTCCCACCGCGTTCTTCCTGGCTAGAGGCGTGGCCTGTTTGGCCCCGCCCCTCGGCCTGAGCCTGGGGCCCAGAGGCAGGCTGAGGCGTGGCCTTCGGTGCCAGCCCCGCCCTGTCCCTCCCGCCGGAGAAGGACGAGAGGGAGGCCCAGCAGCCAGCCAGTTCCCGCGCGTCGTGCAACTCCGTGGCCTCACACCCCTACGAGTTCGCAGAATGGAGGTCAAGAAGATTGCCATCTTCGGTGCCACGGGCAGGACCGGGCTCACCACCCTGGCGCAGGCGGTGGAAGCAGGCATGAGCTGGGGTGGGCGGGGGATGTCACGGGGTGTATATGCCCCTCATTAGGAAGGGGCATCCTGGGACCCGGGCAAGGCTGGTTGGGCCATCCGTGCTTTGATTTGTGACCTAGAGGCAAAGCAGGTGGCGACGGGGACAGAAATGGGGGACGCCGTGAGATCCAATTTTATGAGTCTGAGGACTAGGAATTGGCCCTGGGAGGCAGAGGAATTCCAGTGACAGGTTTAAATACAGTGCTCTTATGAAATGCTGTAGTTGTAGTTGTGGTTGTTAGCACACCCAGCGAGGGCTTACTAAGCCAGGCAACGGCTTGCCTCCCAGCCCCTACCGCTCTTCCCCCTGTTAAATCCTCCCAGCGCTCATGTGCGGGGGTACTAGTATCACCTCACTTCACAGATGAGAAAACTAAGGCCCAGAGAGTGACTTGCCTGATATCAGACAGGTGGAAAGTGGTGGTGCTGGGATTTGAACCCGGCCTGTGCTCTTAACTGCCAAAAGTGCACTTGCTCGTGGCCTGGGCACCAAGGCTGGAAGTTTAGAAGGCTGGGTGGCCAGTTGCTGTGAGCACGTTATGGAAAGAGGATAATGGAGACGTAGGTGAAGACTTGGGCGCTGGTCCTGGGAAAGTGGGTAAGAGTTGCAAATTCAGTTGCTCTGAGAAAAGGGATAACGTCCTGCGGCCTCCCCTGCCTCCACCATCCAGACTTCACCAACCCCCAGGGGTGCCTGGGACTTCCAGATATAAGGCCCCACCCTCACTGGCCTCAGTGACGCTGAAGATATTGACTATCTGGGTGCCCCAAAAGGGTGGAGGCTGTCAGGATCCCACTCTCTATTGTTTCCTAGCCCAGCCCTTGGAGGGACTTGGCCTGACAGTTCCTCATCAGGCCCACTGCTCTCTCCCTCTCCAGGAAGACTCGGTGAGGCTCTTGATTTGTGGGGAGGGGAGAAAGAAATTTGCTGATAACTATTTCTCGGGGAGGAAGTAAGAGGGAGAAGTTGAAAGGTGCTGAGTCACCCTGAGGATCCAGATTCCCACGTTACTACCTTACCCTTTATCCTGAA
The DNA here is from genome assembly GCF_014898765.1 of Herpailurus yagouaroundi. NCBI lineage: Eukaryota > Metazoa > Chordata > Mammalia > Carnivora > Felidae > Herpailurus > Herpailurus yagouaroundi. Next base: position 367,896 of record NW_024412425.1, read on the forward strand.
TTCTGCTGAATTCCACTTGTCCACCCTGCTGGTCACAACTGGGACTGCACCCCCAGGGAATTGAGAGCTGAGGCCCAGGGGAGGCCCTGCCATCTCACGGTGGCTCTGACAAGTCTCTTCAGAGCCACATTGAGCCTCTGAGCCTCACTGTCTCCAGCAGGAAAAGAGGAGCCTGATTGAGCTGGCTTTTTATTTACCTCACTGATTCTATAGGCTGGTGCCAGCCTGCCCGCCTTCACATCCCAGCTCTGCCACTCACCACCTACATCGACAAACGCCTTGTCGTCTGTGTACCTAGACAGCTGGAAAGTGGGGATACAACTAGTAGCACTTGGGTGCCTGGCTGGCACAGTCAGTAGAGCGTGCAACTCCTGATCTCAGGGTCGTGAGTTCAAACCCCACACCGGACATAGAGATTACTTAAAAAAAATTTTTTTTTTAATTTTTTAAATGTTTATTTTTGAAAGAGAGAGAGAGAGCAGGGGAGGGGCAGAGAGAGAGGGAGACACAGAATCTGAAGCAGGCTCCAGGCTCTGAGCTGTCAGCACAGAGCCTGACTCGGGGCTCAAACCCACGAACCCCAGCCAAAGTCGGATTCTTAAACGACTGAGCCATCCAGGCACCCGCCCCCCCCCAACCAAAAAGTTTTCTTAGAAGAAAACTAGTATTGCTTGCTCTGGGGTGCTTGCAATGATTAAATAAGATAATATGTGGAAAATGCTAAGAACCATGACCAATACGTAGTTGGTAATTCAATAAGCCCTCTTTTGGCTGAGTGAACTCATAGCTGTGTGAACTTGGCTCAGTTAACCTAAAATGGTCTCAATTCCCCCATCTTCAAAATGGGCATATAATAATATCTTTTAGGATTGCTGCAATCTGGTGCTTTTCAAACTGTGGGTCATAGTTCTGAAATACATTTAATTGGTTATAAAGGTGTCAGTATATCATAGGTTAAATATTGGTTTTATGAAACTTCTTTCAATTATATATGCATGGAGTTGTATATACTGGGTTAGGCATGGAAATCTGTTTTGGACTGAGGGTTGAGATCAAAAATTTTAAAAGGGGCATGATCTCTGCAACTTACTCTCAAATAGTTAGGAAAAAACTTTATGCATATGTTGTATGTGTGTGTGTGTGTGTGTGTGTGTGTTTATATACACACATATATAATTCCATATGTTATATATTATACACACAGATAATATATAAGATAAAGCAAAAGCAAACATGAGAAATGACGTCTTCCAACTTTTATATACAATAGAATTTCTTTTTTAAAAAATTTATTTCAAAATAAAAAATTAAGAGAAAAATATAAAGTTAGGGATGTGTAAAAAAAAAAAAAAAGTGTGGAAGTACCTTACCAATGCTCTTGTTTTTTCTAAAGGGTAAAATATGTGAATTCTTTTTTTTTTTAATGTTTATTTGCTTTTGAGAGAGAGCAAGCATGAGCAGGGGAAGGGCAGAGAGAGGGAGAACAGAGGATCCAAAGCAGGCTCTACACTGACAGCAGAGCTGTTCGTGGGGCTCAAAACCACGAACAGTGAGATCATGACCAGAGCCAAAGTCAGACGCCCAACCGACTGAGCCACCCAGGCGCCCCCCAAATCTGTGAATTCTAAAACAATGCTGTTTGATATGGTAGCTACTAGTTACATGTGGCTATTGAAATTTACATTTAAATATGGGTTGTTTAAAAAAATTTTTTTTGGAAAAAGGGGCGGCTGGGTGGCTCAGTCAGTTAAGCAGCTGACTCTTGATTTTTGGCTCAGGTCGTGATCTCACCATCTCCCTGATGTTTTATAAACACAAAAGCACAGGGGTGGATATACACACAATATAAACACAAAAGCACAGGCTTTACTGCCCCATGGACCTGGGTTCAAACTCCAGCTCTACCAGTAAGTGGCTGAGGAACCACAGGGAACACGTTCCCTGGTTGGACCCCAGTCTCCAGAGCCTGCTTGAGATTCTCTTGTCTCCCTCTCTCTCTCTGCCCCTCCCCTGCTCATTCATGTTCTCTCTCTCTCTCAAAATAAATAAACATTTTTTAAAAAAAAGTTTTGGAAAAAAAAATACCATTCATCTATGGAAAGAGCTTAGCACAGGACTTGGCATATAAGAGGTTCTCAATAAATGTCATTAATCAGCAATAATATAACACTAATGGGCACCCTTGTAGTGAACATGTGTCAGAGCTCTCACTCTCCATGAGAACATTTTTCTCCCTCAGAATGCTCACAATTTACTAGGGTCCGTTGTAACCATTGGTAGTTAACCGATGCCCACACTGGCACCCTGAAAGTTCCCACTGCTCCCTGATGTGTGTGAGGACAGCCATTCCCTTCTGAAAGGTGGTCACGCAGGATGGGGACACTGGGAATTCTCATTTTCACTTTAGAGAGGAGACTGGGGTCCAACCAGGGAACGTGTTCCCTGTGGTTCCTCAGCCACTTACTGGTAGAGCTGGAGTTTGAACCCAGGTCCATGGGGCAGTAAAGCCTGTGCTTTTGTGTTTATATTGTGTGTATATCCACCCCTGTGCTTTTGTGTTTATAAAACATCAGGGAGATGGTGACGAATATGACAACGTCCCTGGAACTGCAGGGCCATTATTTACTCTAGGGCAGCATAAGTAAGACAGTGACAGAGGAAACACAAGCAGCTGGGGGCTTGGGGGAAGGATCAAGGGTGTTTCTGGCTGAGGGAACAGCATATGCAAAGGCCAGGAGGCAGGAAACCATGATGCATTTGAAGAACTTAAAAAAGTACAGTGAGTTAAGAGGGTAGTGGCTTCAGCACAGGCTGGAGAGGGGAGGCCAGACCCGGAGGGACTGGAAGGCTGTCATGAGGAGCATAGACTTTATGTCCAGGCACTGAGGGGATCATGGGAGGGATATGAGCTGGAGGGCACTCCAGTACAACTGTGGAAAGCTCTGTCTGACTGCCATGTGGAGTATGGATGGGAGGGGGTGAGACAGGGGCCGGGAGCCCAGGGAGGACTAAACCAGGACAGGAAATAACCTTGTGAGATGATTAAAAAGTATAGTAACAGCCAGCCCCACATACGGCCCCTTTCTGTGCCAGACACCCCCCTCCACTTTTCATTTGTTTGTTTCAGTTCTATGCTTTTTAAAACACCTTTATTAAGATTTAATTCACGTGCCATATAATTCACCCACTCAAAGTACACAACTTAGTGCTTTCGGCCTATTCACAGAACGTGCAACCACCATCGCAATTAATTTGGAACATTTTCATCACCCCAAAAAGAAATCCCTAGGAGCCACCCCCTCCGTTTTCCTTCTTAACCCCTCCCCCAGCTGTCTACAACCGCTCATCTCCTTTCTCTTTGTACCTATTTGCCTGTTCCAGACATTTCATGTAAATGGAATCGTACATCACATTGTTCTTTGTCACTGGCTTCCACCGGCTTCTTTCACTTAGCAAAAAACATTGTTTCAAGGGGTGTCCGTGTTGGAGCACGTATCAGTCTGCCATTTTCTTTTTTTATTGCCCAGTACTATTATGTGCATTGGACGGGTAGACCGGGTTTCATTTTCATTTTATCCATGCAGTCCATGGAGGACGTCTGGGTTGTTTCCATTTGGGGCTCTTATGAATAATGCCCCGATGGAATCATGTGCAAGTTTTTGTATGAACACGTGTCTTCATTTCCCTTGGACATATACCTAGGAGTGGAAAGGCTGAGTCATATGCTAACTTCATATTTATCCTTTTGAGGAACTAACTACCAGACTGTTTTCCAAAGCAGCTAGCTGCATCATTCAGCACACCCATCAGTAGCGTATGAGACTTTCAGCTTGTCCACATGTGTACCAGCATTTAATGTCGTTTTTATCGTAGCCATTCTAGTGGGTGTGACGTTGTATCTCTTTGTGGTTTTGATTTGCATTTCCCCGATGACTGATGATGCTGAGGGTCTTTTCATGTATTTATGGGCCACGTGTGTATCTTCCTTGGAGAAGTCTCTGTTCATACGTTTTGCCCAATTTTTAATTGGGTTTTATCTTTTTATTATCGAGTTGTAGGAGTCCTTTATGTATTCTTTTTTAAATTTTTTTTTTCAACGTTTATTTATTTTTGGGACAGAGAGAGACAGAGCATGAACGGGAGAGGGGCAGAGAGAGAGGGAGACACAGAATCGGAAACAGGCTCCAGGCTCTGAGCCATCAGCCCAGAGCCTGACGCGGGGCTCGAACTCACAGACCGCGAGATCGTGACCTGGCTGAAGTCGGACGCTTAACCGACTGCGCCACCCAGGCGCCCCATATGTATTCTAAATACAAGCCCTTTATCAGATGTATGATTTGCAAAAGTTTCCTCCCATTCTATTGATTCTCTTTTCACTTTCTTTTTTTTTTTTTTAATGTTTATTTTTGAGAGAGAGAGAGAGAGAGAGAGAGAGAGAGAGAGACAGAACCTGAAACAGGCTCCAGGCTTTTGCTGCTTGTGTTTTCGATATCATGGCTAAGAAACTGTTGCCTAATCCAAAGTCACAAACATGTATACCTGTTTTTTCCTAAGATTGTTTATTTATTTATTTTTAATTTTTTAATGTTTATTTATTTTTTGGGGGACAGAGAGAGACAGAGCATGAGCATGGGAGGGGCAGAGAGAGGGGGAGACACAGAATCTGAAGCAGGCTCCAGGCTCTGAGCTGTCAGCACAGAGCCCGACGTGGGGTTCTAACTCACAAATCATGAGACCATGACCTGAGCCGAAGTCGGACTCCCAACCGACTGAGCCACCCACGTGCCCCTCTAAGATTTTTTAAATAGTTTCAGCTCTAACATTTAGGTCTTTGATCATTTTGAGTTAGTTTTCATATACAGTGTGAGGTAGGGATCCGACTTCATTATTTCACATGTGGATGTCCAGTTATCCCAGTACCGTTTGTTGAAAAGACAATTCTTTCCCCACAGAATTGTCTGGGCATCATTGTCAAAAATCAACTGACTGCATTAAACCTTTAGATGTATTATTTAAACCTACATTAACCCTGTGAGGTAGAGACTATTATCAGTGTCGCCTTATAGATGAAGGCCCTAAGGCCAAGAGAGATTATGTGACTGGCCCATTATCACACAGCTAGCTGGTGGTGTGGCTGCAATTCAAACCCAGGGTTACTTTGAGCATTAAATGAGTAAAACATATGTCAAACACATATAGTGAGTATTGCATAAATTTTATTTATTATTTTCTTAAAACAATTTTTTTAAATATTTATTTATTTCTGAGAGAGAGACAGAGCACGAGCGGGGGAGGGACAGAGAGAGAGGGAGACACCGAATCCGAAGCAGGCTCCAGGCTCTGTGATGTCAGCACAGAGCCTGACTCGGGGCTCGAACTCACCAGCCGTGAGATCATGACCTGAGCTGAAGTCGGACGCCTAACGGACTGAGCCACCACCCAGGTGCACTGTTTATCATTATTTTCATCATCATTGCCCCAGAGTGTTCAAATCTCCCATCACTTGTTTTTGAAATACATGACAGCTGTCAAGAGAAATGGAACAATTTTGCTTGTTGTTTTTCCTTTTATCATTTTCTGGATAATGAACTAACCCTCTGGTAGCTGTTGGTGATGACTAATGAGGTTTCTTTGTTAGTATCATTCTGAACTCACAGATTTTTAAATATTTGATGTGTTTAAATTTTTTGTCAATTTTTTTTATTTACCAACTTAACCATTTTTTAAATTTTATTTTTTTATTTTTGAGAGAGAGAGAGAGCATGAGTGAGCAAGGGGCAGAGAATCCCACGAAGGCTCCCCACTGTCAGCGCGGAGCCCAAGCGGGGCACAAACTCACCTGATGCAGGCCTCGAGCTCACCAACTGTGAGATCATGAACTGAGCCGAAGCTGGATGCTTAACTGACTGAGCCACCCAGGCATCCCTCTTTGTCAGTATTCTTTTGGACAAATCATATTGTCCCTGATTTTTCCAATGAGAACGCCTTCAAGTGGCTTCTGTGTCCTTTCAGGGGCGGCTTGGTGGCTCCGTTAGTTAAGCGTCCGACTTCAGCTCAGTTCGTGATCTTGTGGTTCGTGAGTTCGAGCCCCATGTCAGGCTCTGTGCTCACAGCTCAGAGCTTGGAGCCTACTTTGGATTCTTTGTCTCCCTTTCTCTCTGCCCTTCCCCTGCTCGCACTCTGTCTCTCTCTCTCCCTCAAAATAAATAAACTTAAAAATAAATTTATAAAAGTGACTTCTGTGTCCTTTCAATATAGCCTCATCATTCTTTAAGCATTGCCTTACCAGCACCACAAGACATTCCAGCCTCATCTTGTCCTTTCTCTAAGGAGCTCTGGTTCCTTTATCACAAGAATGATGTTTAGAAGCTGTCTTAGTCAGCTCGGGTTGCTATGACAAAATTCCATAGACTGGTGGTGTACAATAGGTATTTATTTCTCATAGTTCCGGTGGCTCCAAAGTCCAAGATAAGGTATTAATAGACTTGGCTTCCAGTGAGGGCCCTCTTCCTGGGTTGCAGACAGCTGCCTTCTTGCTGGATCCTCACATAGTGGCCAGAGAGCTTTGGTCTCTCTTCCTCTTATAAAGACACAAATCCCATCATGGGGTCCCCACCCTCATGAGCTCATCAAAACCTAATTACCTCCCAAAGGCTCCATCTCCAAATACCATCACATTGGAGGCTAGAGCTTTGGCATATGAATTTAGGGGGGTAGGGCACAAACATTTAGTCCATAACAGAGACCACAATTAATAATTTTTTTAAATATCATCATTTCCATACACCCAAACATTAACAACCTTTGCCATTGTTTAGAACAAAGGAAGAAATATGTTGGCTGTGAACTTATTTTATTTATTTAAAAAAAATTTTTTTTAATTTTTTTTTTCAATGTTTATTTATTTTTGGGACAGAGAGAGACAGAGCATGAACGGGCGAGGGGCAGAGAGAGAGGGAGACACAGAATCGGAAACAGGCTCCAGGCTCTGAGCCATCAGCCCAGAGCCCCACGCGGGGCTCGAACTCACGGACCACGAGATCGTGACCTGGCTGAAGTCGGACGCTTAACCGACTGCGCCACCCAGGCGCCCCTAAAAAAATTTTTTTTAATGTTTATTGATTTTTTGAGAGAGAGAGAGAAAGAGAGAGACAGAGACAGAGACAGAGTGTGAGCGGGGGAGGTACAGAGAGAGAGGGAGACATAGAATCCGAAGCAGGCTCCAGGTTCTGAGCTGTCAGCACAGAGCCCGACGCGGGGCTCGAACTCACGAACCGCGACATCATGACCTGAGCTGAAGTCGGACACTTAACTGACTGAACCACCCAGACCCCTATTTTATTAAAAAAAAAAAAAAAAAAAAAATTAATGCTTATTTTTGAGAGAGAGACAGAGAGACAGAGTGTGAGCAGCGGAGGGGCAGAGAGAGAGGAAGACACAAAATCTGAAGCAGGCTCCAGGCTCGCATTGTCAGCACAGAGCCTGACTCGGGGCTTGAATCCACAAACTGTGAGATCACGACCCGAGCTGAAGTTGGATGCTTAACCGACTGAGCCACTGTTGGTTGTGAACTTTAAAATAGGTGTGTATGTGTGGAGACACAGTTACTCAAAATTCTTTGGGACTGGACGTACCAAGACGATGTTCAAAATCTTGAATGACCACTTAGGGCCCTGCCCTTCAGAAGTAAGCCTGGGGACCAATCCCAGCATTGGGCAACCTTTGGGGAACTCATGTTTTCCTCTGTACCTCATTTTCCTCCATGGATGGGGGGCATAGACCAGTGTGATGCCAGGCTTTCACCCTTTAGTTGCTGGAGGGTGGAGAAGTCTGGGCAGTTCTGGGGGGAGGCCCTTGGAGGCATCAGGGCAGGTTATTTATAAACGGGCATGAAGGTATTGTCCTATTTTAACAACCAGCTAAATGTCAACTGTGAGTATGCCAGCAAAAATATTTAAAGACTGGGGTGCCTGCGTGGCTCAGCGGGTTGAGCGTCTGACTTTAGCTCAGGTCGTGATATCACGGTTCTGAACGTGAGTTCAAACCCTGCATCGGGCTCTCTGCTGTCAGCACTGAGCACTGCTTTGGATCCTCTGTCCTCTCTCTCTCTCTGCCCCTCCCCAACTTGCTCTCTCTCTCTCTCAAAAATAAATAAACCTTTGGGGTGCCTAGGTGGCTCAGTCAGTTAAGTGCTGATTTTGGCCCAGGTCATGGCCTCATGGTTCATGGGTTCAAGCCCCATGTCGGGCTCTGTGCTGACAGCTCAAAGCCTGGAGCCTCCTTTGGATTCTGTGTCTCCCTCTCTCTCTACCCCTCCCCCACTCACGCTCTGTCTTTCTCTCTCTCTCTCTCTCTCTCTCTCTCTCAAATGAATAAACATTAAAATTTTTTTAATTAAAAATAAATATAAATAAGTAAATCTTTAAAAAATGTGTGAAGACCACTTCCCCATAACAAGGGACCTGGGGGGTGGATTTGGGGGTTCGTGGCACCCTCCGGGACCCAGCCCGTGGAGCCTGGGAGTGGCAGCCCACAAGCCTACTGACCTGCTTCTCTGCCCTTCTTTGCCCACAGGTTATGAGGTGACAGTGCTGGTGCGGGATGCCTCCAGGCTGCCCCCAGAGGGGCCCCAGCCAGCCCACGTGGTAGTGGGTGACGTTCTGCATGCGGCCGATGTAGACAAGACCGTGGCTGGGCAGGATGCCGTCATCGTGCTGCTGGGCACCCGCAATGATCTCAGTACTGAGCCCCCTCTCTGCCCACGGCCCACCCCTGCACCTCGGCCCCCAGCGCCACCCCCGCCCCCGGCCCCACCCCTGCCACCCCCACCACCACCGCCACCTGCTAGTGACAGTCACTCTCTGTCCTCTCTAAGGTCCTACTACAGTTATGTCCGAGGGCGCCCGGAACATTGTGGCGGCCATGAAGGCCCATGGTGTGAACAAGGTCGTGGCCTGCACCTCGGGTGGGTGGTGGGATCATAGGGATGGGGCTGAAGGGTGGGGGGGTAGGTACTGGACAGGCAGCCAAGGAGCTTTGGAGCCATCCAAATGCAAGGAGCCAATGCAAGTTGCCATTGGAGCCATCCCAAGTTACTGTGCACTTATTGAGCACCAGCTGTGTGCACGAACCTTGCCGGGTGATGCTGGGGACACAGTGGTGACCAATACAGCCCTGGGCCCTGTACTCATGGGTCTCACGGATGGGAGGGAAGTGGTAAACAGACCCATCATCACACACAGTGGGACAGGCCAGAGTAACCAGGGCCGAGATGAAGGGGCACAGGCAGAGGGTCAGGGCGAGAACAGAAGAGGCCTAGAGGACTACGGAAGCCCAGAGGAGGCACCTGACCCAGCCAGCCCGAGAGAGGGGCAGGGAGAGCCTCCTATAGGAAATGACAGAGCCGTGATCCACACACCAGGTCTCTACCTTCACAGAGCTCCCAATTTATGAGGAGAAGGACATGAAACAAATGGTTGCCTTGCATAATCCAAAAGACAGGGTAAAGGGTGCATAACAGGAGCAGTGAATGCTAACAGCATTCACTGAGCACCTCCTGTGTGCTAAGCACCATATGAGTACCTTAGGGATGAGTGCCACTTGGTCATCACAAAATTCTGAGTATTTATACTCCTAGCGGCACATAGTAGGTACTCAGTTAATAGTAGCTGTTTTTATGCCTCCCTTGTATGGAAGGGAGTGGAGGCACGGGGAGGCCCACCGGCTGCCCCGCAGTCACACAGCTTGGGGCTGGCAGACCAGGCTGTGAAACCAGGCTGACGGTCTCCACGGTCTCCGCGCCTTGCCTCTGTGCTTCATCCTCCCCAGGAAGGAAGCAACCTGAGGGAGGGCAGAGGGATCCGCAGTTGCGAAGGCTCTGAGGCAGGAGTGTGGCGCGGGCAGAGTGAGTGAAAGGGAGAGTGTTGGGTGCTCAGGTCAGGGGGCTAATGGTGCCAGGTCTGGTGGGGCCTTGTGGGCTCTGACGGGGACTCTGCTTTTACCACGAATGAGGCTGAGCCACAGATGAACTCTGACCCTCTGGGGGTGCACAGGCCCTGTCTGGCTGCTTGCAGGGGGCAGGTTGTGGGGGCAGGGGTAGGCAGACCAGGGAGGAGGCTGCTGTCATGACCCAGACAGGAGGTAAGTGGACAGGAAGAGGTAGGGAGAGAGGAGGTCAGCCCTTACGTGGCTGTGAGAAAGACGGGAAGCCGGGACAACTGGAAGGCAGTGGGGAGCCCCTGCAGGGTTTTGTCCTGGCATATGACCAGCGGGCTGTGGGCCTGGCCAGGCTGTCCTCAAGCCCTGGCTTACCCTGCTTTGTGTCTCCCCAGCCTTCCTGCTATGGGACCCGACCAAGGTGCCCCCGCGACTGCAGGATGTGACCGATGACCACATCCGGATGCACAAGGTGCTGCAGGAGTCAGGCCTGAAGTACGTGGCCGTGATGCCGCCACACATAGGTGAGTGGGGCTGGGACCTGGCGGCAGGGTTGCCACCAGCCTCTCCCCTCCCATCAGATGGTGAGATCTGCCAGGCCTTCCCTGGCCAGTGTAAAATTGCAAACCCTCCCCCTGCACTTTCTATCCTCTTTCCTGCTTGATTTTATCTCCTTTCTGATACCCTTTTCCATTACCTCTGACCAACCACCCCAAATTTAGAAATGTAAAACAACCCTTATTTAGTATTTTTTTTTTTAAGTTTATTTATTTTTGAGAGAGAGCACAAGCAGGGGAGGGGCAGACAGAGAGGGAGACACAGAATCTGAGGCAGGCTCCAGGCTCTGGGCTGTCAGCACAGAGCCCGACGCGGGGCTCGAACTCACAAGCTGTGAGATCAAAACCTGAGCTGAAGTCGGAAGTTTAACCTACTGAGCCACCCAAGTGCCCCAGCCCTTCTTTAGTATTATTATTAGAAGTGAGTTACTGGGGCTAGCCCATATTTACCTTTTACCACACATATCGTTCCTTTCTTTATCTTCAAAAAAATTTTTTTAATGTTTATTTATTTTAGAGGGGGGAGAGGGGCAGAGAGAGAGAAAGAATCCGAAGGCGGCTCTGCGCTGACAGCAGAGAGCCAGATATGGGGCTTGAACCCACCAACCATGATGACCTGAGCTGAAGTTGAACGCTTAACCAACTAAACCATCCAGGCACCCCCCTCTCTCTCTTTCTTTTTTAATGTTTATTTATCTTTGAGAGAGAGAGCACGCACGGATGAGCAGGGGAGGGGTACAGAGAAAGGGGAACAGAGAATCTGAAGCATGCTCTGCCCTGACAGCAGAGAGCCCAATGCGAACCATGAGATCATGACCTGAGCTGAAGTCAGACGCTTAACCGACTAAGCCACCCAGGCGCCCCTCCTTTCTTTATCTTATTTAGCGTGTGTCTCTGTCTGTAGAATGCCAACTCTTTGAAGGCACAGATTTTGTCTTGTTTTGATCACAGCTGTGTTCCTAGTGCCCAGAACAGGGCTTGGCATAAGGTAGATGTTCAGTAAATATCTGTCTGGTGAACCACATTTCAGGGTGCCGTTGTGGAAAGAATCAGTAAACCACACCTACACCCTCTTTTCTTCTCCCAGGGCTGGAATCCACCTTGGGAGAGACACAGAGCCAGACACAGGGAGGAATGAATGAATGAATTCATTCATTCATTCATTCATTCAACAAATGTCTTTTGCATATGGAGTATGTACCCTTCCAGGCACTGGTGACACAGTCTGCTCTCATGAGGTTTGCATTTCTAGCAGGGGAGACAGGAAACTCGATATTGCTGTTAGGTATGCTGTGGTGACTGTAGAAAGTATAAAGCACAGAGAAGGGAGACATGAGGAGGTGTTTATGGAGCACTGACTCTCTAAAGAGATGGCTTCGTGCAGCGAGGGAGAGGCCGGTGAGCGTCCAGGGCAAAGGAGGATTGGGGTGAGGGATCGGGAACACCAAGGCCCAAAGGCTGGGCACTTGTATCTGCCTCACATTTGCCTGTTTCGCTGCAAGAGCAGCTCTGCTTTGCCCTCTGGCTCCTGGGATCCCTGACAAGAGAAGGTCTGTGCGCCTTCTAGAGGTTCAAATAAGGCTCAGTGCTTAGGTTCCGTTCAGGGCCCTGTGGGGACCAGAATCCTAAGCTTTGAATCGGCGGCGGGGGCTGCATGATGGAGAAACTGGGTGAAAATCCCAGCCCCAGCACTGTGTGGACTTCAGGCCCGGGGCTTCTGTGCCTCAGTTTTCTCCTCTCTGAACAGGGCTCATAATTTTACTTCCTGACCTCTGGGGTTTGAAGTGAAACCCAGAGACATCATGCCTAAACGTTATTTAACACAGAATACCTTTTTTGAGGTAGGTTTTGTTGTTGTTGTTGTTGTTTTTTTTTTTTTGTAGTATGTGTGTAAAAACTTCGAAACCTCCAGAAAAGTTGAAGACCTTAAGATTTATGAAGACCCCTAAACCCTTCATCTAGATTCAATTAACATTCTGTCGCTTGCTTTACCTTTTGTGCACGCACCTAATGTGTATATGTGAATACATGTGTAGTATATATTTTTTATAGTATTTGTGCATATATATAAAATACATATATATTTAAAAATTTTTTTTTGGCGAAAATGAACCATTTGAGAATAAGCTGCAAACATCATCACATTTCACTCCTAGAACTTTGATAGGCATCCCCCCAAAAGAGGTATCTTTGGGAATGATCCACAGTACCATTGTTGCATGAAGGGAATGGACATTAACTCTACCATATCATTTAGGGTCCATTCCATATTTAAAATTTTCCAATTGTTAAAAAATATTGGGGAGCCTGGCTGGCTCAGTCAGAAGAGCTCTGACCCTTGACCTTGGGGTCGTGGGTTTGAGCCCCATGTTGGGTGAAGAGGTTACTTGAAAATAAAATTTTTAGGGGTGCCTGAGTGACTCAGTTGATTAAGCATCTGATGCTTGGTTGGTTCCCCATGGTCTCACGATTCATGGGACTGAGCCCCATGTCAGGCTCTGGGCTGACAGCAAAGAGCCTGGTTGGGATTCCCCTCTCCCTCTCCCTCTGTCTCTCTCTCTCTCTATATATGGTTCATGAGTTCGAGCCCCACATCAAGCTGTGTGCTATCAGCGCAGAGCCCGCTTCAGATCCTGTCTCCCTCTGTCTCTGCTCCTCCCCCACTTGCTCTCTCTCTCTCTCAAAAATAAATACGCATTAAAAAGATTAAAAATATGTCTCATAAAATTGACTCAGCCAGGTCTCTTTCTAAATATCCCATCTTCTGGATTTCTCTGCTTGTTTTCTCCCAGACTCAGATGAAACATTGTTGGCAGGAATGCCACTTGGGTGAGGGTGTGTGTTTCTTACTGCACATGATTCCAGGCTGTCCCTGCACTGGTAGCTGCATTCAACCACTAAGTGAAGTTGGTCACTGTCATAATGCAGCCAACAGATACCCTCCTAACAGCCAATTATGCCTCCAAACAGAAGGACCCAGAGCAAATCTAGCTTTTGCTGCTGGGAAGTCACCCTTTGCAACCCTGGGAAGTAACTTCAAAGTAATCTCCCAGATTCAGTTTGCCCATCTGTAAAATAAGAGTTAATAATAGCCCCTAGCCTATTCTCTGCTTTTTCTCCATGTAACACATTGTCTATTTTACTTTCTTATCTGTTGCCTTTTCCTAGGGAATGATTGCATGCAAAGGGCAAAGGTTCTTGTCCGGTTTTTGCCTTGCTAGGTGCCCAGCACCTGACACATAGTAGGCCATCGATAAGGATTTATTGAATGAATGAAGTTAGGGGTATAGATTAGCGTCCTGCTCGTGGGAAGGGTTTCATACATGGTTGACTCCTATACCCTCTGGGCTGGGCACACTGTAAGGCCCCTGGAATGATCATGTGTTGTAGGAAGGGGAAGGGGCATCTGCTTCACCCATTCCTGTGTCTTTACCTTGCAGGAGACCAGCCACTGACTGGGGCCTACTCAGTGACCCTGGATGGACGAGGCCCCTCAAGGGTCATCTCCAAACACGACCTGGGCCACTTCATGCTGAGCTGTCTCACTACTGATAAATACGACGGGCACAGTACCTACCCCTCCCACCAGTACGACTAGGGATCTGACTGCATCCAGGAGGACGGCCTTCTGAGAAATGGAGAACAGAGGAAAGGAGCAATAAATCTTGAGCCCAGAGCTTCACGTTATTCTAGAAGACCCGACTCTGACTCTTCCTCTGTCTGGCTTTGTCTGGCTGATTCGGTGTCTCTATCTGCCTCTGTGTAAGATTTTCCTTCATTTCTTCATCTGGCCCTGTGCTGGAGACCAGGTGAGGACTATGAGGACGAAGGGGGTGACCCTCCCTTCACAGATCTCACAGTCCAGTGAGGAAGACACCCTTGCCCGTGACAGTGACCACCCAGAGTGGCCAGGGCTCTGAAGGAGGAAGTCCAGAGGGCTTAGGAAACTACCTAAGCCAGCTCCAGGAGCAAACAAGTTAATAATACTTGGCTCGGAGGGGAGGAGTGGTCAGCCCCAAGAGGCTGTTATATGGAAGCTAAATTGTGCAGAATCATTGTAAAAAGCTTGAGCTTCATTCTAAGGTTCTGTGCTAGGAGGGGAGCAGGAGAGAGGTGGAGAGGGGCACAGTCAAGTTTATGTTTTATAAAGCTGCCCTTGACTGCTGTGTGAATGTGGATCGGAGGCGTGCAAGAGTGGAGGCTAGAGCCCCAGGGCACCAAGACAGAGGCCTTGACAGGGGCAAGAGAGTGGAGGTGAGTGGAGCTGGACAGTCCATGATGGAGGGGAGAGAGGCATCCAGGCTTCATGGGACTGGAACCTAGAGATGGAGTTACAGTGAGGCCACTCTGAGATGGGGCCTCTGGAAGAGGGGCAGGATTTGGGGGGGGGGGTGGAGAATGACCCCTTCCTAATCATGTCCCTCTTTGGAATCTACTGTCCCCTGCCCATGTTGCCCAGAGACACCTTTTGCAGGTTTGAGTGAGCCACTCCTCTGTCCCCACTTCACAGTCTCCCCCACCTACCCACCCAACACCTTCCCACCTTCCCCTCCAAAAAAAAAAAAAAAAAAAAAAAAAAAAATTCCATTCCAATCATATATTGCTTCTGCAAGCAGCAGGATGACTGGTTGACAAATTCCAACCCGTGAGAACTGGTCTGAGGAGGCTTAAACCTCCCTTCCCAGGGGTAGCCTGGAAAAAACTCCCTCTCCCTCCTCTTGGTGAAACTTTTAGGGGTAGGGCAATACTGGTTCAGGCTTTCAGGGCACTAGCTCAGGTTTTTTGGTTTTGGTTTTGGTTTTTTTTCTGCCCTCTTTCTCCTTCTGTCACATTGGGCATATTTAAAAAACTTTCACTGGATGCCTGCTTTGTGTCCATGTGCTGGGTGATGCTACGGACCAAGCCCTGGGTGACAGAGATAACCTCAGTACCTGCCCTCAGGGCTAAGAATGGGAGACATGGGCAGAGGGGTCAGGGTCAGGATGGGGGGAAGCCCAGGACACCATAGGAGCCCAGAATGGGTCCTAACCCACTCAAGCATCAAGGGAGGGCTTCTGAGAGAAGGAAATCTTTGAGATGAGACCTGGTGAGAAACAGTCTGGGAACGGAAGGTGTACTTTCAGGATGGGGAAACAAGTTTAAAGATCCAGAGGCCCTTTATTGTCATTTTTGAGTACTTGCTATGTACCTAAAGCATTGGGGTTAAGGCAGGGAAGAAAACAGACAAAATCTGTGTTTGTGGTGGTGGCGGGCACTCGAAGTCATTTTAGAAAAACTGAGAGTCAATCTGTGGTCGGATCACAGGGAGCAAGGAGTGTGTTTCAGGGACCAGACCGTGAAGGGCTTTGTGGCAAAAGGGAGGAGTTTGGATTTTGTCCCCAGGGGAGTAGCGAGCAAGTAACGAGTTCCCAGCAGTGCCATCCTGAGAGGGGAAGGATGGGGCGTCGGGGGTTGCAGGAGAGACCAGCACTGGACGTGCTGAGAAGTCCTGAAGATTAAGAAAAGGGCCTCGGGGTAAAGTACTAGGGGGCGGGAGCACAGGAACTGGGCTGCGATCGCCCAGGCAACGTAGGCCGCGCCAAACTATTGGCTGGTCTTCAGCTACGTCATCCTCCGCCCCGCAGCGTCCGCCCTCGGAACCCCGGGGGCGCGGCCTCCGCGAGTGGCTCAGCCCCGCCCTCCTGGAAAACAGGGTGGGGAGGGTCGTGCCGACCAGCCTCGCTCCCCGACAGGGTCCTCACCTGGTATAAAGGCATCGCAGAGATCAATGCTGACGACTTTGGAGCGAGAACAGTGGCTGAATTGAAGGAAACAGTTCTGACGTCCCCGCCACCCTCCACCCTAGAGACGTGGCCCCTCCCCCGGGCGAGTCGGAATCCTTTAAAAGGTCCGGGGTGTAAGGAAAGGGAGGGCCGGCCGGGTGTCCCCTGGCGACGGACCGGTGGCTCCACCCAGCCAATCCTCGCCCCGCAGCGGGCAGGGCTCCAGCCAATCGCGGCTCGCGGTTCGACTCCTGGGCGGAGCCGGGTGGGCCGGAGGCCAAACCAAGAGGCCCTGGGGAGGTGAGCGAGGCTCGTACCCAGCACTGTTGGGTTGTAAAAGCTACGGACGTTCCACGACTTGGTCATTGCGAACCTGGCAGCTGAGGTGAGAGAGTCCACCTGGCTTGAGATTTGCCTTAGTTTAGGGAAGGTGGAGGCGCGCCCCCCGAGAGTCGTGGAGGCGGGGTCTGGGCGTGAGTCGGGGGCGCAGATAAGGGTGACTGATAGGGTTGGTGGGGCTTCGAGACTGAAATCGAGATCCCGAACTGAAGGCGAAGTTGTTGGGGCAAGATCTTCAAGTGGAGGGAGTTTGAAGCTGGGACATGGGGTGTTTGGAGAAGCGAGAGAACCGAGGAAGGAACTTTTGGGGCAGGAAATCTGGAGATTAGGACAATTCGAGTCTCCCGGACGGGTTGAATTCGGGGCTCTAGTGTTCTGGAAAAGGGGTGAGGGGTTGGAGCTGGGATCCTGAGCATTTGGAAAAACGGAGATAACTACGGGCAAGGAATCTTGGTAAGGGAGACGCAGTGGCGGTGAGGAGGTGCTGGTGAGAGTCCCATATTCAGGTCTTGGAGTCAGAGGGAGAGTTTGGAGGTGAAGTCAAAAGGCATTTGAAAGACGGGAGAAAAGGGGAAAGTTGACGGGTGAAGGTATCAGAATTAGTCTCCCAAACGGAGTAAATCAGAGAGCATTTGTAGTTTTTGAGCGATGTGTTGGAGCCTGGGTTTCTGGACCCGAGAGCAGTTTGGGGAAAGAATCTAGGACCTCTTTGGGGTGCGAAACCCGAGAGAAAGCAGTTTTAGGGCCGGAGTCTGGGGTGGGGGAGGGGCGTTCCGGGCTTGGAGCTCAGACCCGCAGCCCTAGAGGCAGCAGAGGGCGGGGCTCGGCAGGCGCCGGGCAGCTGGACGTCCGGGTTCCCTTCCCCCACCCGCCCCGGGCACTTGTGCGCATGCCTTAAGGGAGGGCGGGGGAGGTTCGTCCCAAAGGCGTGCGGCACCCTCTGGGTATTGTAGTGCAAGCTCAACGTTACCGCACGTGCCAGGCGGCTATTGGCCCACATTTCCCAGAAGCCCCTGGGCCAAATTGTTGCCTGCCTGGACGTTGAATAGAGATCCAGGGAGGAGGCGGAGTCGGGCGTTGAGTCAAGTTTTAGCAAGTTTCTTGTGGGGCTGGGGCGCGCTTTGGGGGAAGTCGAAGGCGCGGGCTAAGAGAATGAGGGAGGCTCCTTCCCTGCTCTTGGGAGAGCTCCCAGTCGGTTAGGAAGAGGGTATGGTCAGAAATATACTCCCTGTAAAAGAAGAGTTTCGACAAATAGGTGTCCTAACAGGGCTTCGGTGGCTCTAATACAACAGGCAACAATAGATAAATATTGAATGAATAAATGGCAATTAAATTCTTCTTCGTTAAGCGTTAACTGTAGATGGGTACCGTGTATATTACACATCGGATCTCCTTGAGAATACGGTGAGAATTTTTACATTCCTCTTTTTACAGATGGGGAAACAGACCCAGAGAGGTAATGTCACATAACTTACAAAGATCAAACAGCTGAGCAGTGTCAAAGGCAGAATTCAAATCCAGGTTTCCCTGCCTCCAGTCCAGGTCTCCGTACTCCACAGCTGTCATACGTGACACTGTTGAAGAAACGAGTATTGTAGAAAGAACAGTGTTAAGACTCAGGAACTTGATCCTCATCTTACAGCTGAGGTAATTGAGTCTCAAGGAGGCAAATTCACCATTCAAGGCCACACAGGCAAGTAGGGGGATGCAAACCCACCTATGTTTCAATCCAGATCTTGTTTTCTTAGTCATTTACATTTAGTCTCCTCCTCAGCCCTGTGGAATTCATATCATGTCCATTTTATAGATGAGGAAACAGGTTTAGATCATAAAAATGAACAACAACCGGGAGGTGCCTGGATGGCTCAGTCGGTTAAGTGTCTGATTCTAAATCTCCACTCAGGTCTTGATCTCAGGGTCCTGAGTTCAAGTCCCGCATTGGGCTCCACACTGGGCATGGAGCCTACTTAAAAACCAAACAACCATACAGGAAATTCGGGATCTGAATTATCCCTGCGGTGTCTGACTTGCCCCTCTTCTCTCTACAGGGCATCATGGTAGGAGGCTTGAAGAGAAAACACTCAGATTTGGAGGAGGAAGAGGAGGATGAGAAGTGGGACTGGGGTCCAGCAGGCCTGCGGAGCTACCAGCAAGCCCTGCTTCAAATCTCCTTAGACAAAGTCCAGCGGAGTCTGGGCCCCCGAGCACCCAGCCTACGCAGGCATGTCCTCATCCACAATACCCTCCAGCAGCTTCAGGCCGCCCTTTGCCTGGCTCCAGCACCTGCCCTACCCCCTGAGCCCCTCTTCCCGGGCGAGGAGGACTTCTCCCTGTCCGCCACCATCGGCTCTATTCTCAGGGAACTGGAGACCTCCATGGACGACACGGAGTCCCCTCAGAATCCAATAGCTCCCCCGGGCCCCCAGAACGAAGTGCTGCCCCAGCCTGATCCAGTCTTCTTGGAAGCTCTGAGCTCCCGGTATCTGGGGGACTCTGGTCTGGATGACTTCTTTCTGGACATTGACACATCTGCAGTGGAGAAGGAGCCTGCACTGGCCCCACCGGAGCCTCCTCACAACCTCTTCTGTGCCCCAGGGTCCTGGGAGTGTAATGAACTTGATCACATTATGGAAATCATTCTGGGATCCTAAAACTTCCAGGGGCTGTTTCTCATCTCTGCCTCAGTGGGCAGGATCCCTGGATGCAACTCTGTGTGTGTGTGTGTGTGTGTGTGTGTGTGTGTGTGTGTGTGTGTTGCGGGGGCTCTAAGCAGTGACTGTGGCCTCCTTTCCTCCCATTTCAGGGTTCCACAAACCGTCTTGCATGTGTGTGTGTGTCTGGTTGCCGCAGCCTTCTGTGAAGGTGGGTCTTCCTGAATTAATTTATCTGTTCCAAATGCCTTAACGTGACTCTGTTTCTGGGAGTCTGATTTCCCACTTCCCACATTTCTTCTGCCTTTTCCTCCAGTTCCTACTCCCCTGGTGACCACTGGGGCCTCAGGGAAGATAAAGCTGGGCCTGTATGTTGATGACTGGGATGTGCTGCCTGGTTGCTATGGGAACTCAGACTTTGTCACTTGCACCTGGAGGGAGCAGGAAGGGCGGACCTCCTCCCTCAAGGCTGATCCCCACCTCATTGGCAAGACCCCAGTCCCAGCAGTCTCCTGATGCATAACCAGGCCGGACCACGTGCAATAGGGCGGAAACCAAACCGCTCCATGCCACATTATTTAAAAGAAAGGCGGGTTTTGTGGTGGGTTTTGATTTGTTTTGTTTTGTTTTTGATTGTTTGTAATGACTTTTTTTTTTTTTTTTTTTTAATAAAAGTATTTTGGAAAGGGTGATGTTGCCTGAAGTTTCTAAACTTCAGCGGGTCGATGAGAGGGACCTGGTAAGTTCCCTGGACACCTGCACCACCTCCCCACCCCACTCCCCCCCCCCCACCAAAGTTGGGGCAGGCATATTATTAAACATAATATATAGAGAGTACTTGTTAAGAGTACTGTTGTATCCACTTTGTTTGGATTAGGTCATTTAATCTTCATGATAATACAGAATTCTGTTAACAGGTTTTACATAGGAGGAACCTCAAGTTCAGAGAGGCCAAATCACTCGCCCTAGGTCACACAGCATGGAAAGCAAGGACCAGGGAGCTAGGACTCAAACTCAGTTTGCCTCCAGGGATTGGTTTTCAACTATTGTGTTTGTTAGACTCCCCAGCCACGTGGGTGCACAAAGGAAGGAGAAACTAAGTCCCATCAATTACCAAACTGTCAAAGGATAGGTGACTCTAGCATCTAAAAGTCATTTTTTTCATTGCAATGTGTTGCTGGGACCCAGAGGGGGAAAGAAAATGCCTAAAGATAGTCTGCATTAAGAGTAGATCTTTCTAGGGGTGCCTGGGTGGCTCAGTGGGTTAAGTGTCTGACTCTTGATCTCAGCTCAGGTCATGATCTCACACAGTTGTGAGTTTGAGCTGTGGGTCAGTTGGTCCCTGCACTGACAGAGGGGAGCCTGCTTGGAGTTCTCTCTCCCTCTCTGCCCCTACCCCACTGGTGTTGTCTCTCAAATGGCGGGGGGGGGGGGGGGGAGCTCTCTCTAGAAAACTTGGCTAGGAAGTAGAGACCAGGTTGAAGTTAAAGCGCTAAGGATTTGGGGCTTTTGGGTGGCTCAGTGGGTTAGGTGTCCACCTTTGGCTCAAGTCATGATCCCGTGGTTCATGGGTTTGAGCCCTACTTCGGGCTCTGTGCTGACAGCTCAGCCTGGAGCCTGCTTTGGCTTGCGTGTCTCCCCTCTCTGCTTCTCTCTCTCTCTCAAAAATAAACATTTAAAGTGCTAAGGATTTATTTGGGAGGTACAAGCCCAGGCCTGTGAGAGGAGAAAAGAGAGGGGGGGCAGGAAGATGCAATGCTTAGCACTGGTTAAGCCTCTTGCAAAGACCTTTGAAGACAATGCAGCAGGTGAGTTTATACAGCAATAGGGACTCTTCTAAGAAGGTTTGCAAAGAGGAACTACACCGGTGGAGTCCACAGGCAGGGAAAGGAGGGGGATTTTGCTTGTGCTTTCTGGCCCAAAGCCAAGGTTCTCAGCTTAAGAGGGGCTTTGCATCTAAGTCTGAAAGCATTGGGGTAACTGACAGGTACCAATGGAGAGAGAGAGAAGAAATGGTCATGAGAGCCTCAAGGCACATGCGTTTCACATCTCGTGGATGCCCATGTCTTACTCCTACTTAAAACTCTCAGTGACTTCTCACACTCAGAATAAAACCCCAACTTCAAGGCCTGCAATGCAGCAATCTTGGGGCACCTGGGTGGCTCATTTGGTTAAGCAGCCAACTCTTGATTTTGGCTCAGGTCATTGATCTCAGAGTTTGTGAGATCGAGCCCCACATTGGGCTCTGTGCTGACAGCAATGAATCCCTACTTGGGATTCATTCTCTCTCCCTTTCTCTCTCTCAAAATAAATGAATAAACATTAAAAAAAAAAAAAAAAAGACGTGTCAATCTTGCTCCTAACTTCCCCATTTGAATCTCCCACTCTTCCGCACCACCAGTCACCCTGGTCTCATTTGACTCCATGCTCATAACCACCCCAGGGCCTTTGCACTTATTAATGGCCCAGAGGATATGTCCCCTCTAGTTTCACCAACATAAATGTCCCTTTCTCAGAGAGGTCTTCTCTGCCCTTCCTAGCTCAACGTGTCTCGCTGCACCAAACATTCACCCCACTGTTTGATTTTCTTGGTAGCATCTATCCTATCTCAAGTTATTTATCACCTGTTTATGGTTAGCCTCCTGGTCTATAAAAACTCTGAGAGGGAGGGGTTTTGGTGGTCTTAGCCCAGCTGTGTGCCCTAGTGTACAAAACTATGCTCAGCACAGGTGTGCACTCAAAAACAATTTTTTTTGGCTATTAAAAAAATTTTTTTTTAATCTTTATTTATTTTTGAGAGAGAGAGAGAGAGAGACTGAGCATGAGTGGGGAAGGGGCAGAGAGAGACGGGGAACACAGTATCAGAAGCAGGCTTCAGGCTCTGAGCTGTCAGCACAGAGCCTGCCATGGAGCTCGAACTCACGAACTGAAAAATCATGGCCTGAGCCTAAGTCGGACGCTTTAACTGACCGACCCACCCAGGCGCCCCTTTGTGGGCTATTGTTGAAAAAATGAACCGACCTTGCAAAGGTCAACCCTCCCTCTTACCTCTCTGAATTCACCTTCCTCACAGTCTCCCCACTACTATGCTCCAGCTATACCAATCTCTACAGTTCTTCAAACAAGCCGGCATGTCCCAACCTTAAGACTGGATTCATACCTGCCTCCCTGAGCGATTGTGCAAACTGGAAAGGAGGGCCTGATGCATGCCAAGGATTCCAATAACCGCTCAAATTTATTGTCTACGGTGGGCCTGGTGCTCTTCCAGGCATATGAATAAAACAGACAACTCCTGCCCTCATACAGCATGGCAGTTGGGGAAGGCTGCAATACCCACACAAATAACTAAAACGGAGAGTCTGTCGGGTGGTGACAAATGCTATAGAGAAAAAGAAAGGAGAGCCATGGGGGTGTTAACTATTTCAATGGGATGGCCAGAGAAGGCCTCACCGACAAGGTGACATTTGAGTCAAGACCTGAGGGAGGTGAGAAGTGAGTCATGCCAATCTGAGGGGGAACGGATGTCGGATGTCGATGCAGACAGAGGTAACAGCCGGTGCGAAGGCCCTGAGGTGGGAGCCTGAGTGGAGCGTTTGAGGGACCTGAAGAGGTCAGTGTGGCTGGAACAGTGTGCAAGAAAAGAGCATCCTAGGAGATGAGCTGAAAGAGACGTACGGTCTTGAGGAACTGAATTCTACCGAGTGAGATGGAAGCCATGGGAGGCTGTTGAGCAGAAGAGGGATGAGACCTGACTCACCTTTTAACAGGTCCTCCTTGCCCTAAAGATAATCGAGTGAAAAGGAATCAAGTAGCTTTCTAGTACCACAGTGAGGCCACTATAAGGAGCATCCCCACTCTCCAGATGGACAAACTGAGGCTCAGAGAGGCCCGGTATCCCCCGCACCCTGTTAAAGAGGCTGATGAGAGAAGTAGAAAGGCTGGCCCGCAGAAGGACCGGGTATCTGAAGACAGAGTCCACCTTCCCCAAACTGCGCTCTTCCGGCCCGCGGTGGGGGGGGGCGGCCGCCTCGGGGCGTGGCCGATGGAACAGGCCCCTCCCACCTGTCCACCACCCATCCCCAGCTGGCCGGGCGGTGGAACACTTCGGAGGTAGCGGCTGCGGCTGCGGCGGGAGCCGGCCCGGCGCCTGCTCCTTCCCCAGAGGCCGGGTGGGGCGGGGTGGGGCGGCCGGCTGGGGGCGGGGCGCTCCCCGACCCGCTTCCCCCTCCTCCCGCCGCGGGCGGAGCCTCCTCCCCAGGCCTGCCGGGCGGGCGGCCTGCTTCTGGTTTCATTTGCCGAGTCCTGACCTCTCTCCCTCTCCCTTCCCCCAGCCCTTTGAATTCCTGGCTCCTTCTGCACTCTCTGGTCTCAGCTCCAGGGTCACCTCCTCAGGGAGGCTCTCCTGGACCATCCCGCCACAGGCCTCCCTATTATACCGTCCTGTTTTGTTTTCCTCAAGGCACTGAACAGGGGTCGAAATTATCTTCCTCATGTATTCATCTTCTAGGGTCTCAGAATAAAACACAGTGTTCCATAGAGGGCTCTAAACCGCCTGAAAGCTTCTCTGACCTCCCAGGCAACACAGTCCGGCTACACTGGCCTTGCTGCCTGGCAAACTCCCTCCTCGGGGCCTTTGCACTGGCCCTTCCCTCTGGCCAGAACACTCTTGTTCCAGAGCTTTAGTACCTCTCTCGTTTCATTGGGTCTACTCAACGTCACCTCTTCAAGGAACTTCCTACCAGCACCAGCCAGCATCCTATCTACACCACGCACCACGCACCCTTTCACTATTCTCCCCCTGCTCTGTTTTATTCTTTTCCTTTTCACTTCACCTTCTAAGATACTAAGCAATTTCTTTATTGTATTAAGTGTATTGTCCACCTCCTCATGTCAGGGGTTTTTGTCTTTATAGTTTTACTGCCGTATCAGTGCGGTATCATCCACGGTACCTGGCACACGGAAGGTGTTCAATCCATGAATGTTTG
Organism: Herpailurus yagouaroundi; assembly: GCF_014898765.1. Classification (NCBI taxonomy): domain Eukaryota; kingdom Metazoa; phylum Chordata; class Mammalia; order Carnivora; family Felidae; genus Herpailurus; species Herpailurus yagouaroundi. Next base: position 392,126 of record NW_024412425.1, read on the forward strand.
TGAATCAATGAATGTTTTTGTTTTCATATTTCTTTTCTTTGTTTACCTCCTCCCCTGAGCCATGAAAAGAGAGACCCTGTGAGGCTTATCCTCACGTATCCTTGCTGGATCCTTATTGACTGTAACAGTGCCCAGAATATAGTAGGTGTTCAATAAATACGGGTTAATCAAGTTCTTGCGATTTCTGTGAGCTCTCCAGCATGCGATCTGGAGCAAGCCACATGGAGACTCGGAGCCTCCTGTTTCCTTAGGCCATAAAGATAGGTTATGGGAGAAATTATGTGAATTTGCCTAGCAGGGGCCTGCTTCTAATTAGCATTTTACCCTCCTTTTATTATGAAAAATGGTAAGCATATAGAAAAGATGGGGGGTGGGATGTATTCTCAGTGCCTGTATAGCCTCCCGTCTAGATTTAATTGTTAATATTTTGTTTCCTTTATCTACATATGTATATATGCATATGTATATTTTTTCTTTTGCTGAACCATTGGAAAGTAAATTGTAGATATCTTAACATTCTACCTCTAATAGCTCAGCAGGAATTTCTTTTTCTTTTCTTTCTTTCTTTTTTCTTTTTTAATAGGACAAGGAGGTTTTGTTTTTTGTTGTTGTTGTTGTTTTTTAAGTTTATTTATTTTGAGAGAGAGAGCAAGCACTTGCAAGCAGGGAAGGGGCAGAGAAAGGGAGAGAGAGAATCCCAAGCAGGCTCCAGGGGGCCACCAGCATAGAGCCCCAGTGGGGGCCCTGAGATCATGACCTGAGCTGAGATCAAGATTCTGATGCTTAATTGACTGAGCCACCCAGGCACCTCGGTATTTCTTAAGATTAAGGACACTCACCTACAAACACAACATTTCACATCTAATAGAATTAAGATTTCCAGGGGCGCCTGGGTGGCTCTGTCGGTTGAGTGTCTGACTCTGATTTTGGCATGATCTCATGGTGCGTGAGTTCGAGCCCCACATCGGGCTCTGTGCTGACAGTTTGGAGCCTGCTTTGGAGTCTCTCTCTCCCACTCTCTGTCCCTACCCCACTTGTTCTCTTTCTCTCTGTCAATAAATGAAAAACCTTAAAAAAAAAAAAAAAAAAAAGAGCGCCTCGGTGGCTCTGTTGGTCAAGCATCCGACTTCACCTCAGGAGATCTGGTGAGTTCAAGCCCTACATCAAGCTCTGTGCTGACATCTCAGATCCTGGAGCCTGCTTCAAGTTCTGTTTCTCTCTCTCTGCCCCTCCCTTACTCACACTCTGTCTCAAAAATAAATAAACATTAAAAAAAAATAAAAAATAAATAATTCCAGGGGCGCCTGGATGGTTCAATCAGTTAAGGGCCTGACTCTTGATTTTGGCTCTGGTCACGATCTCATGATGGTATGTGAGAACAAGTCCCATGACAATTGGCTCTTCGCTGACAGCAAGGACCCTGATTGGGATTCTCTCTCTTCCCCTCCCCTGCGTTCTGTCTTTAAAAAAATGTAATAAATAAACATAAAATAAAAAGAATTAAGAATTCCACAAGTCATCTAATATCCAGTCTATATTCAGATTTCCCCATGAATATCTTTTGTACCTGTTTCTCCAACACCCCCCCCCCCCAGTCAGGATTTAGTGAAGGTTCATACGCTTATTTGGTTGTAATAAAGAAATTATACAGTAATTTTCATTCTGGAAAATCCTCCACCATCAACCCCACCAAACCCTTTTTCTGTTTTCTTGAAATTGAATTGTTGGTGGAACAGCACAGTTGTGCTGCAGATGTTCCACATTCTGTATTTGTCTGATTGTGTTCATGTTTAATTTGTTCCTCTCTGTCTCCTGTAAGCTGAAGGTTAGGTCTAGAGGCTTTGTGAGATTCAGTTTATGAAATTTAACAGGGAGACTCCACAGGGAGTGTGCGTACTTCCTAACGCATCATACCGGGTGGTGCCCAGTGTCAGGGTGTCCCTCTCTTGTGGGTACAGAGTTTCATTACATGGTTAAGGTGGTGAGAACCACATCTCCACATCATAAAAGGATATTTTCCCCTTGCAGTTAGCAAGTAACCTGTGGGGTGATGTGTTGGAGCCTGTCAAGATCCTGTTAATCTTTCACCCTAAGGTTTGAGCATCCATTGATAATTGATGCCTGAATCGAATAGTATAGTTAGCATTTTCTAGAGCTTACTTTGGCCAGAAGCTTTATTTACAACTAACAATTCTTCCCAGAACTCCAGAAGAGTTAGCAAATGAGCTACTTGGAGAAGCTAAGTCCCATTGTCAGTTTATCAGACAAGTGTTAAACTCCTGTCTACCCATAGCCAACCCCACGTGTCCCCCTCTCCTTGAATTAACTACCTGTGCTATACCAACAGCTAATGCTACCAACAAAAGGATATGTCGAGCACCATTCTGAGCATTTCATGCGATTACTCTTTTTTTGACATTAATTAATGAATTAATGTATGTATTGATTTTTAAGTAGGCTCCAAGCCCTACTAAGGGCTCGAACTCATGACCCTGACATCGAGAGTCACATGCTCTACAGACTGAGCCACATAGGCACCCCATCCCCCCCCAACCCCGGCCTTTTTTAAATATTTTGTTTTTAAATAATCTCTACACCCAATGTGGGGCTTGAACCCACACTCTGAAGATCAAGAGTTGCATGGTCTTCCAACTGAGTCAACCGGGTACCCTTATATGATTATTCTTTTTAATCCTCAAAATAATCTCATTTTAAAGGTGAGGAAACAGGGGCACCTGGGTGGCTCAGTTGGTTAAGGATCTGACTTTAGCTCAGGTCATGATCTCACAGTTCGTGGTTTTGAGCCCCACTTTGGGCTCTGTGCTGACAGCTCAAAGCCTGGAGCCTGCTTCGGATTCTGTGTCTCCCTCTCTCTCTCTGCCCCTCCCCCACTTGAACTCTGTCTCTCTCTCTCTCTCTCTCTCTCAAAAATAAAATAAACATTTAAAAAAAATTTTTTTTAAGGTGAGGAAACTGAGACCCGAGGGGATTCAAACACTCGCCCAAAGTCACAAAGTTACTTAGGGTATGAAGCCCAGGATATGTGACTCCAGTGGCATCCACTCCTGCCCCCTCCCTCCACGCCTATAACCACCATATAACTGCCCAGCATTTGCTGAGTGTGCTATAGTGCTCTTACAGATACAAACTTATTTTAATTTTCCTAACTCCCAAGGGGTAGGCAAGAAGATGCCCATTTAACACACGGTGTGGCTCAGAGAGGTTAAGCATTTTTCCAAGGTCACACACACATCTAACGAGTGGTTAGAATTTGAACCCATGCCTATCTGGCTTACAGTACAGACCCGTTAGAGTTGGGTGTGTAAGAAGCTCAGTTTGGGTTTGGCAAGTGCATGGGCAGGTGTGAGGGGCCTGCACCTTGAGAGGTTAAAAACCCCTCCCCGCTACTGTCCCGCAGGGAAAACGGCCACCCCACCTGGCCGGGTCCCTTCACGCAGTAGCCGGGCATGCGCCCTGGAGCCAACCTACCCTCCTTTCGAACCTTCCCTCTATAGGCTCCGCCCATCACCGTCCAGGCCCAATCCCTGGGTGGAGGGCGGGGCCGCCACGGGAGTGGGCGGTAGTTAAGGAGAGTCAGGAGCCTGGAGTCGTGCGCCGGAGTCAGAACTGCGTCTCACGACCCAGACGCCGGTTGCTGAAGGAAAGCGAGCGAGCGATGCTGCCGTCGCCGCTTCCTGATTGGCTGTGCGTTGATCCCTCTTCGTTCTGATTGGCAGCGGGTGAGCTAGGTATGTAAATGAAGTGAAGGGGCCTGAGGAGAGAAGGGAAACCCTCGGCGGGGTCGTTTGGCCGGTTCGATCCCCGGGTCCTGCTGGTACGCGCCGGGGCTGCCCGGGATCGAGATGCGCGGGCCTCTAAGTGTCGCCCGGCGGGGTTGGGTGAATCACGTCGCAGCCCAGGAAGGGGGCGGAGGCGCCGGCTTCTGGCTCCGGCTGCGTGACTCACCCGCCCCCGCCGCCGCCGCTTCGGAAGGAGCCACCTCCACTGCCTGCCGGAAGCGAGCGCAGGCAGAGAAGGCGGAATTAGTCCTCCGGGGATCCCAGCCCGCACGGTCCTGGGCGGCAAGCTGGAGCGACAGCCAGGACGTGGGGGCAGTGTCGAGGATCCCGGGGTCTGAGGAGACGGAATCCCCGGGGAAAGCCGGCCTGGCGCCGCTAGGGGGCACCGGGACCAGGGGGCGGAGTCGGGTGGGGACAGAATTCCTGCGGTTCTGAACTCCCGGGTCTGCGGGGAAGGAGGCGAGGACCGTTTTTAGTAGGGTGGGGGGTTACTTCTAAGGTCCTGTTGGGCAACTCCCCGGGGACTGGACCTTGCAAGCTTCCAGTCTGAAAAAAGCAAGTTGGGGCTGGGGTCCAGAACTCCAGGGGCCCCTACCTCGGGGAAAGTGTGGGTCCTCAAAGTTCTCTCAGTGGCCCCGGCAAGCTCTGTCTACTAGGCCTCCCAAATAAATCCTGAATCCATCAACTTCCTTCCACGTCCACTACCAATCACCGTCTACTCCAAGCTACCATCATCACCCCAAGAGTGCATTAGCCTCCAAATGGAGCTTCCGATCACGCTCTTCCCCGTCTCCACTCCTCCCCACTCATCTTACTCCAAGCAGCTGAGGGGGATCTTCTGGAAACCTAATCCACAGCACCACTCTATTCCCTGCTCAGAACCCTTCAGTGACACTCACAGTAAAATCCAAACTTCTTGCCTCTGCTTGCTTTCCAAACCCTGTTCCCTCCCATGTCACTCTGTGCGCTGACCACACTGGTGTTTTTTCAGTTCAAGCTCATCCAGCCTCCAGGTCTTTCTTTGCTTTTGTTGTTGTTCTCTCTTCCCTGAATGCTCTCCCCCTGGTTCTTCTATAGCTGACTCCTTCTCCCGCTTGAGGGCTCCACTCAAATGTCTCTTACTCAGAGGAGCCTGCCCTGACCACCCCCCAGAATCTTTTAGTGTCTTCCTAGCACCATCTGTACATTTCCTGTATTTAAAATTTCTTTTTTTTTAATGTTTATTTATTTTTGAGACAGAGAGAGACAGAGCATGAATGAGGGAGGGTCAGAGAGAGAGGGAGACACAGAATCTGAAGCAGGCTCCAGGCTCTGAGCTATCAGCACAGAGCCCGATGCGGGGCTCGAACTCACGGACTGTGAGATCATGACCTGAGCCGAAGCCGGTCGCCCAACCGACCGAGCCACCCAGGCGCCCCTACATTTCCTGTGTTTATGTATGTATTTGTCTGATTTATAGACATTCAATAAATGTTAGGTTAAACTATGTGAAACAGCTGCTTTCATAGGTTAAAAAAAGGTTGAATATTGGGCATTTCACATGGTTCACTGACGAAGTACATAATAATAGCTATTAAAAGTACTTGTTAACAAGAATAGTTACAATGTAGGGGCGCCTGGGTGGCTCAGTCAGTTAAGCATCTGACTCTTGACTTCTGCTCAGGTCATGAGATCGAGCCGAGTCAGGCTCTGCGCTGATATCAAAGGGACTGCTTGGGATTCGCGCCCCCCCCCACCTCTCTCTCCCCCTCTCTCAAAATAAATAAACTTAAAAAAAATAGAGTGCACTAGGCACTGTTGTAAGTGCTTTTTGTATATTATCTCATTTACTCCAGAGAACAACTCTATTATCTTAAAGTTTCCCTAAGGAAGCACAGGCTCAAGAAGTTAAATGACTGGCCCGAGATCACACCAGACACCAGTTACCAGAGCCAGGGTTTGAACTTGCCACGGACTTTCTATAAGTGAATGACTCGCCCCACCCCCCACCCCCTGCAGATGGTGCTGAGCAAAGGTCTGAAGCGCAAGCGGGAGGAGGAGGAGGAGGAGGAGCCGGAGAAGGAAGCCTTGGCAGTCGACACCTGGTGGCTGGATCCCAGGCTCCCAGCAGTGGCACAGGCACCCCCGGCTGTGCCCTCCAATTCCCTCTTAGACCTCTCGGTGCTCAAGCTCCACCACAGCCTGCGGCAGAGTGAGCCGGACCTGCGGCACCTGGTGCTGCTAGTGAACACCCTGCGGCGCATCCAGGCATCCATGGAGCCCGAAGCTACCCTGCCCTCCGTGCCCAGCCCGCCTGAGGCCCCTGGCGTGGCGGCTGACAGCCTGCTGGCCAGCTCAGACGCTGCCCTCTCAGCCTCCATGGCCAGCCTTCTGGAGGACCTCAGCCATATCGAGGGCCTGAGCCAGGCCCCCCAGCCCTTGGTGGACGAAGGGCCGCCGGGCCGCCCCAGTGGCGGGGCCCCACCCGGCCTGGGTGCCTTGGACCTGCTGGGCCCAGCCACTGGCTGTCTGCTGGACGATGAGCTCAAGGGCCTGTTTGAGGACATCGACACCTCTATGTATGACAGCGAACTTTGGGCACCAGCGTCTGAGGGCCTCAAACCCGGCCCTGAGGATGGGCCTGGCAAGGAGGAAGGTCTGGAGCTGGATGAGGCCCAGCTAGACTACCTCCTGGACGTGTTGGTGGGGACACAGGCGCTGGAGCGGCCACCGGGGCCAGGGCGCTGACCCCCACAGCGGAGATGGTGGTTTGGTGTCCAAACTGAGCCTGGTTGCTAGACTAACTGTCCTTGGAAAGACACAGCTAACTTCCCTAGAACGGAGAGAGGGGCTTTGGAGAGACAGAATCCGTTCCTGAGCAACTTCACCTCTGTCCTCTTGTCTAGGGCTAATGAGGGGAGTCTGGGACTGGCCCTTGGGAGGGGATGACAGGGCCCGGTGGCTGGAATGTGATTTGGACCAGGCCCTGTGCTGGACTGAATCGGCGGAGGTCGTTCCCGGGGATACTTTTTCTGTGATGTGGGACGAGACTGCACCATTTTCTGGAAATTAAAACCAGTCCTGGGTTATTTCAAGTCTGTGTGCTTTGTCTCTGGGCTAAGGCAAGGGTCAGGTAATAACCTCCAAATTTTACTGAGCGTGGACTGTGTGTGCTAAGCACCTGACGTGTGTTCACTCTTTTCATCTTTGAAATTAGATGGCCATTATTACTATCCCCATTTCACATTTTGAGAAAACTGAGGCTCCAACAGGACATCGCATGAGGGGGTGGGTTTCAAGCCATGAACTCTACTGCATTCTTGTTCTGGTAAGCGGATGAGTTAGCTCTGGTAACTGGCCCTCTAGAAAACTCCCCCCAACATACTCAGCCAGGTTTCCCAGATTGTGCATGATGATGGTGGTCGTGGTAGCAGTGGAGGAGCCCCAGGCCACCAGAAATCATGGCCTTGCCTGAAGTCTACCTGTGTGTCTTGAGGCTGGGGGTGGGGCAAAAGGGAGGTTTCAGAATGAGCCAGAAATAAAAACCCAAAGCTGAAGGCTTGATGGAGCTTCTCCAAAGAGCTTTGAGAGCCAGCTCTCCAAGAAAATGGGGGAAGGCACGGGAGACTCCAGCAAGTTAAGAAAAAAAAAAAAAAAAAAAAAATCCACTCGGGGTCTCAAATCTGCCTTTGGGCAGGGATAGGGCAATTTGGAGGGTGCCTCTGAAATAAAGCCACCGGGTTTAGCGGCTTGACCGCAAAGCAGAGGCGGTCCTGCTTTCCTTCTAGAAGAAACCCAGGCCCTGGCGAGCTGGGGCCACCTGCCCCACTGCTCGTGTGATAGGGCCCGCCCGAGCGCCGCGCCGGGTGTCTGCGCCGCCCCCGCGGTCCAGCCGCATTCCTGGCCCGGCTGGGAGGGGCCGCACACTCAGAGGCCTGGCACGGGACCCAGGAGGCGTCCTTCCTGGCGGCTGTGGGGGCAGGGCAGCGCCCCGGGTGCGGGCGGGGGGAGGGGCACGGTGAAACCCACGGGCGGCCGGGGGGCCGGGGGCCGGACGGTGACCTGCGAGGCCCGCTGGGCCTCCAGTGGGGTAACGCCGGCAAGAGGACACCGAAATCGCCGGGCCCCAGAGCCTCCACCCTGGCCGGAAGCTCTAGGGAGGCTGAAGCTGGGGTGGAACTGGGGGAGGCGGGCAGCTTCGGCGGCCCCTCGGGCCGGGAAGGGGCGGGCAGAGCGGAGCTTCCTGGAGGAGGAGAGGAAGTCGTGCCCATTTCTGGAAGTGGATGGGGCGGCCCGGGGAGGGGGAGTGGAAATGGCCCGAAGGGAGCTGTGCCCTGGCTGAGGGTCTTCGGTGCCTGACTCCTACACCGGGTGACTCCAATGGGATTCAGACCTTGAGAGTGTGGGTTGAGCTCTGCAATGCCCCCTGGTGCTCAGTCTGGGGGGTCTGAGATGCCACTGCCTTAGTTCCCTGTAGATCTGTCCAGTGGTCAAGTAATCTCCCAGTGTAGGGCCAGCAATGCCCTCTGTTTACAACACTCTGGGGGCCTGTTTCCGTTGTCTCTGGGTGCCAAACTGGGGGACAATCTGTGATGCATACTGATGCAGACAGCCTACCCATCTGTCAACGATGCTCGCATCTGCCCCTGTGCCTACTTGGCCAGCGATGCCCCCTCTCCCCAGAGCCTCTGTATACAGTTGCACAGGTTGTGGGCTGCGCATAGACTCCATGTTGAAGGGGCTACTGTGCGTGTTTCAGGCACCATTCATTTACATATTGACTGCAACAGTTTCCCAGCAGATGGAGGTCAAACGCTTTGGGGAAGGAGTATGCCTTTTGCACAAAAGCACCATATGGGCTGGATCAGCCATAGTCCCATCCCACTGGTGCCCTCGGGTCTATGAGCAGCTCGTGCCTGAGGACCTATTCCCCCCACCCCCTACTCTCCCCATGTTTGACCCCCAGATGATTGCGCAGGCTCCCAGGCTCTAGTGTGCCCCACCGCCCTCAGGCTCAACCCCAAGAGGCCACCCTACCTCAGCCAGCAGATTCCAGGGCCCACACCATTCCGAGCTGAGCCACCAGCCCTGGCGCTGTTACTCCTTTTCACAGAGCCTCTGTGTTCCTGCCAGGACACTCCCCACTCAGGCTAGCTCCCCTCCAGGGGCATTCTCAGGATCCCCCATCACACACACACACCTCTCTCCTCAACACCTGGGACAGTTGTCCTTGCTGTCCTTCACTCCCCTCCCTTCATCCCTTCTCTTATTCAGAAAAGATGTATGCTGGCCTACTGCGTGCCTGGCTAAATCTGACCGTGTCTGTCCTCTGCTCCTCTGAGATCTGAACTCTGCCCCTACCAAGGCTCATCTCCCCCACCTCCCTGTCCCATTCACGCACTTAAGGAACATTTACTGGGCACCTGTGGTCCCAGTGCAGAAATCTATGCTTTTTTTTTTTTTTTTTAACAACACTTATTCATTTTTGAGAGTGAGAGAGACAGAGCATGAGCGGGGGAGGGGCAGAGAGAGAGGGAGACACAGAATCTGAAGCAGGCTCCGGGCTCCGAACTGTCAGCACAGAGCCCGACGCGGGGCTCGAACTCACGAACCACGAGATCATGACCCAAGCCGAAGTCTGACGCTCAACCGACTGAACCACCTAGGCGCCCCCAGAAATCTAATTATGCTCAAGTCGATGATTATTGATGCAATAAGCCATTGAGCAGAGGTTGTGCTGAAAAGCCAGATCGCCTGCATTTGAACCTCTCTGCTTTGCCATCCTGTGGCTCTGGGACCCTAAGCAAGGGACTTCACGTCTCTATGCTCATCTGTAAACTGGAACAGTAACAGCCTACCTCCAAGGGCTGTTGTCCCGAGGTGGATGGGGGGGGGGTGTTGTAGGCAGAGGGAACAGTATAAGCAACGGCTAGCCCCTGAGGGACCCTAAAACTTTTTCTAGGATCTGGAAGCTCTGGGTTTGGCTGGAAAGAGGGAGAAGCAGTGAGGTAAGTGATGGGGCTGGAGGGGTCTGCAGGGGGCCAGGGCGCAAGGGACACTGGGTGAGGGACTTTACTGCTAAGGTACTAGGGAATCACGAAGTGAAGGAATCTCTCTGGCTGCCATGTGGACGCAGAGGTACAGAGGTGAGACTAAAGGCCAGGAACCCCGAGGGGAAGCTGGGAAGGGACATCACATCCGTGGCAGGATGGTTGGGAGGAAGGGGAGAGGGGTTTGAAAACCAAGAGGACAGGCTCCGGGATTGATGAGCCTCAATGGGGCAGGGGCCTCACACAAGGCCCAGGGCTCTAACCAGGAGACCCACGGGGACAGTTGGGGCTGCCTTGGGATGGTGACTGGGGGGACAAGCAGGTCTGGGGTTGACGCTGAGGCCAGAGAGGGACACAGTGGGTGAGAGGGGCTGGTGGGGGGACACCCAGGAGAAGGCATCTGGGTCTCGAGGCCCGTGGGACTGGGCTTAATAGGGAGGGTGGGAGGCAGGAGCAGGCAGAGGTGATGTGAGTGAGGGAGAGATATTGGCTGTGTTGCTGGGCACCCAGCTGCCACTTGGCTCGGAGTGGATCGGAGAGGGTGGTCCCTGAGGACAAGCTTCCACCTCTTTCCCCAGCCGCACAGGATATCCTGTGTTTACTGAGGTGGCCTTGGCCGGAACCGGGACACTGGTGCCACCCCCTAAACTCAACTTCCCGCGGCCACACCCCCTGGGGTGAGGGAAATTGAGAGACACAGAGAGAGACAGAGAGAGGGACAGAGACGAGGAATGAGGATAGAGACAAAGAGAGGAACAGAGAGGTACAAAGACACACAGACACACTGTTCATGACAAAACACGGCAAACTAGAAAAGGAAGCTTCCTCAGCTTCCCCTGCCTCTTTTACATTCCCCGATTTCTCCAAGGGGCCCCTTGCACAGGCTGTCCCTCTACTTGGAACCCACTCTCACTGACCCACCACCTACCCAGCAGCCTTCCGTGAACTTTTTTTTTTTTTTAATTTTATTTAGTTTTTAGAGAGAGAGAGAGAGAAACAGAGTGGGGGAGGGGCAGAGAGAGAGGGAGACACAGAATCCTTAGCAGGCTCCATCCAGGCTATGGGCTGTCAGCACAGAGCCTGACACGGGGCTCAAACTCACAAACTGCAAGGTCATGACCTGAGCTGAAGTCGGACACTCAACCAACTGAGCCCCCCAGGTGCCCCTCCACGAACTCACTCCTACATATCCTTCAGGTGCCAGTTCAAATGTCACTTCCTCCAGGAAGCTCTCCCTGCCCTTTCTGGTAGTACCAGAGTGCCAGGCCCCTCTTATAGACCTAGATCTGTCCCTCATAGTGCTTAGCTCAATATGTAAGTATACACTCATTTCACTGATCACTTCTTTAATGTCGGCCCTCATACCCCCCCCCCCCCCGACACACACACACACTGGGAGTCTTGTGAGGGCAAAATCAGGGTCACTGCTGTGTCCTAAGCACCACCGAGCCCAGGGTTGGATACCGAAGAGGTATCTGTGAACAGCTGCTGAATGAATGTATACGTGAGGAGGAGATATAAGGGGCATGTTTGGCCCGGGGACACAGCCATGAACAAGGAAGGACATAGTTGTCAGCTCCTAGAAATTTCACATGTGCTGACCTCTCTCTGGATTCAGATCCTCCTCACAGGCTGTTCCCTCTGCCCATAAAACTTCCCCTCCCTCTTCTCTTGCCTAGCTCCTGTAGGTCATCCAAGTCTCAGTTCACATGTCCCCTCCTCCAGGAAGCCTTACCTGACCTCCCTTGCTAAGCTGGAGCAAGGGACCTTTCCTGGGCTCCCCCGTCAAGGCCCTGACCTTTTTCCCTGTGACTCTCTCACCCCAACCCTGGGCCATGCTGGGTCTGTGTCCCTGTTGGACTGTGAACTTTGTGAAAGCAAGCCCGGGCTATCTCAGTCACACTGTGTCCCCGGCACCATCCAGCGTAGGGCTGGACTCACTAACTGCTGACATTGGATAAAGACTGCTCCCTTTCTCCCTTCTGGTACACTTTCCCTGCATTTGTCCCCTCTCCCTGGAAGCCCCTTCCTACACTTTTACCTGACTCCCCGCTTCTCCACCATCCAGTTTGACTTCAGAGGTCACGCCTTCCAGGAATCCTTTCCTGAGCCTGCCCCCCACCCCCACCCCATGATACTGATACATGGTAAATGTAAGTCTGTCGGTATCTCCAATGCCCAGCAAAGAGGCTGCTGGCAAGGGCTTGTGAAGGTTTGTTGAATGAATAAACGAACAGGTGAATGGTTGAATGAATCAGTGAGAGAGAGAGAGAGAGAATGCACTGGGGTGAGGGACTCCTCAGGACCATCAGCAGCTCCATTCCTTCCTCCCTTCCCAGGAGAAGGGTTCTGGCAGGGTTCTGGCCACACCCCAACCCTTGGTGGCTGCCAGGCCTGGATGGCATTTCCCAGAGCTCAGCACATTCCTGCCTTCCCTGGCGGCTGAGAGTGGGCAGGGGGCATTTTGGAGAGAAGGGGGGAGGCCCCTAGAATTCTGGGATCCTGCCAACTTGTGCCGGGTCCCCATGCCCTCAGGGAAGTAGGCCCCAAGCTCTCGGTGTGGCAGGGAGGGGTACAGGTCCACAGAGGGGCCAGGGGGCTGGCGTGAGGGGCAAGGTTGACAACTGAGGGGAAGGCCTGGTGGCCGTGCCTGGCCAGACAATGGGACGGAAGCTGCTGACATGCATTTTGGGGGTAATCCCCAGTTTCATCCCAGCCCTGGCCCCAGGCCTGGGCTCAGAGAGCCCGGAGCATCGGAGCCAGCGGCCGGGTGGGTGCAAGGGGCATGTGGGGGTACTTGTGCTCTCTGTGCCGCCCCCCGGGGTCTGGTGAGTCAGGGCAGGCTGGGGCCGGGGGCTGAGGGATCAGGGTGAGGCCTGGGGGCCTTGGTTTGGGAGTTGGGCAGGTCGGGGTTCAAATCCTGGGGCTACCAATTACTTGCTATGGGTGACTTTGGGTTTCACTTACCCTCTCTGAGCCTCCTTGTCCGTTTTATGAAGGGGACAGAAGAGAGTTGCAGGGTCTCTGCGCCTAATGTGTTCCCCGTGTACCCTGGATTCTGGGAACAGAGCTCTGGGTGCCCAGCACATTCTTTAGCACATGATGGGTGTCCCCCCAGCACAGAAACTCCATTAAACAGAGAAGGGGGGTTCCCCTGTGCTCAGGCCAAAAGCCCCTCCCCCAACAAGTCTAGGCGGCCCCCTAATTTGTGTGACTAATAATGCAAAATTCTTATAAGGAGCACTCACTCTGTGCCAGGCACTTTTTCAAGTTTTTAGCCTCTTTTAACGCATCTCATCTTCACAACAACCCCATGAGGTGGGCGCTTTTTATCACCCCTGTTTTAGAGACAAGGAAAAGGGGGCCCAGAAAGATGCCGTGGCACAGCCAGGAGGTGACTAGACTGGGATCTGAACCCAAACTGACCGGGAGAAGGAGTAGAAGGAGTTTATTTTAGGGGCCCCTGGAACCAGTGGGGCCATGCCCGGGTCTGGAACCAGGAAATAATGCCTGTCGGGTGATCAGCCTCCGAGTGGCGGGAGCAACGTCCAAGTCCCTGGAACAAGGCTCCTGGTGAAGGTCTCAGCTCAGTCCAGGGCGCACAGCCTGTCTGAGCCGTCTTATGGCTCCCCACCCCCTTGCCTGTGGATGTAGCTGGTGGGGGGGGGGGCAGGGATGTTTGTTTCCCCACCACCCACTCCCTGGTGATGTCATGCCTCAGCAGCCAATGGCTGGGGTCTCTCCCTCCTCCCCCTCCCCATTCCTTTTCCCCCCCAGCCTGGGGCTGAGGCTGAGCAGACGGACTGGGAGCTCTCGAGGTGTCTGGAGGCTTAGGGGTAAGAGATCAGCCTGTCTAACCCGATCCTTGGCCAGGTTGAGAAGCCAAAGGAATGAGACCCAGGGTCCTGGGAGGTGCTGGCAGGTGCTGGCAGATACTGGGAGGGTACCTGGGCTCAGGAGGCAGTGTGGTGTAGGAGTTAAAGGCACAGACTTTGGAGCCAGACCCTGGGTTTGACTCTCAATGTTCCCCTCTTTCTGGCTATGCAGTCTTGGGCAAGATGCTGCACCCTTTGTACCTCTGCTTTTCCATCTGTGAAATGGGCTGATGGAGAGTAAATGAACTGCTGCTTACAAAGAGCTGGGCAGGATGCCTGGGATGGAGCAGGCTTTTTGGTGCTTGGAATAGGGCGCTGGGGAGGCAGCACTGATCCCGTTGGTAGGAGGCAGGTGCCTGAGCTGGGTTTTGTCCCTCACCCAGAGTTCCCCTTGGCTAAGAGAGAAAGTGGGGCCACTGGTTAGCAAAACCTGGATACGAGACACTTGAGATGCACAGCCCACCCTCCAACTGCTGTCAAAGACTAGTGTATATTGCCTGAGCACTTACTCTATACCAGGAATGTTCTAAGCGCCTGCTGTTATTTTGTGAATCCTCAAAGCCACTCTTAGTGGCTCCATCTCACAGATGAGGAAACTGAGGCCCTGGGAGGTGAAATACTTTGCCCAAGTATTCAAACCTGAGAAATGTTAGAGCGGGGACTAACTGAGGGAGCTGGGAGGCCCCTGCCAGCACGCCTCCCCCTCTGCCTCACAGATGGTCTAGGGGCCAGGATGAGTCCGGTCAACTCCTCACTCCCACTGCTGAGGGCACCAGATCACTGGCAGCTAGGGAAGCTGAGGCTCTGGGTAGGCAGAGCTCCTAAATGGGGTTGGCACCAGCCATGGGGAGAAGAGGGTACAGAGGGGCAAATCTAGGGGTTTCCTCAGCAGGCCCAGCTCAGCTGAAGGGCCCAGGGCCCAAATGACAGGCACTCACCCCAGCCACTCTGAAGGGCATTGGCGGCATCGTAAATGGGAATCTAAGTGGCACCTTCCTCCGGGAGGTATTGTGAGGATTTAATGAGCCAAGGTAGGGAAGGATCTTTGCACATAGTAAGTGCTCAAGAAATAGGGACTCCGAGAATTCTAGAAGCTCAGGAATGTACCAGGGGAGTGCCAAAGGAACCACTCAAGAATGGCTCTTGGCACCTGGGAGGCCCTGCCTGGACTTGATTCACCGGGGGAACCCCAATAGATCTTCCCCTAACACAGTCAGGGACCCCCAGGAACCTCCCCCTCCCCTCCCCTGCCTAATGGGATGGGTAGGGCTGGGAACAGAGAGTGCCCGGGGTGGACGGGGTTTCCTTCCGAAGCCACCCCCACCCCATGCCAGGACCTGGGTATGTGGCTCAGGAAGGGCACAGTTAAGCTAAATATAACCTGGGTTGGGCGGCTGTCCCAGGCAGGGATGAGGAAGGAGGGCACTCTCTCTTGCTCCTGCCCCAGCTAAGCTTCCTGTGCCAGCCTCTGGGTGTGACCCTCGCTGCCCTGGCCTGAAACCAGGAGCTTGCGGTCCAGGAGAGCCTCCCCTCCATCTCTACCACCTCCTACACGTACCAGGCTCTCCCACCTCCAGCTCAGGATGCTGTGTTGTGTCAGGGACTCAGTCTTGCAGACCCAAGTTGTCTGTTACCGTCACATCCTGTCACTGTGATATCTTAACCCTAACTTTCTCGTAAGTAAAAATGGGGGTACTGAGGCCACATCTGTAAAGTGCCTGCCCAGCCCAGAGTTGGCACCAGAGAGGTCCTTCTAAAAATGCCCGTTTCGAGGCACCCTCAATCCCCATGCCCTCCCCAGTTGTTTTGCTGCTTGGGCTCCTCCAGTGCTCAGAGCCACCAATACGAGTTCAGTTACAGAGTTGGGGGTCAAGGGCAGGGTCTTGGCTGTGTGACCCCAGACAGGTCACTTCCCCACGCTGAGCCTCAGTTTCCAACTCTAAAACAGCCACTGCATTCAGGGTGATTTTGAGACTTATGGGTGCCAGCCCTGGGTCCAGTTCAGAGGAAATGCCACAGATGTGGGAGCTGAGGGCTCAGAGGGGAGCCTGGGGAAGGCCATGGAGACCAGGACTCCTAGGAGCACCAGAGAGGAGCCCTCTGCTACTGAGGGGTGCCTGCCAGTGGAGTGGGTACAGCTGGAGCATTGAGGGGTCTCTGTGTCCTCTATCTTGGCCAGTGGTGGGCTATGAAGAGCCATTGTGCGGCTGGGGGTGGGTGGGCAGGGGGCGGAATGTGACTGGGCCCAGCAGATGGGCCATTGTTTGAGGGAATGTGCCGCGTGAGGCCTGACCTTTCCCTGTAGAGTGGGGGTTGGCGGGTTGGCATGCCAGGTGGGGGCTGGGAGGACAAGGCCAGCGTTGGCATGAGGAGGGGTAGAGAGACAGTATCCACTCCCCAGAAAGGTCTGTTGGGGAATCTGCATGGGAACCCCAGTTCTGCCGCCTTCTCACTGTGCTGTGTGACCTTATGCAAGGTTCTTGGCCTCTCTGAGAGGCTAGGGTTTTCTGCAGTGAGGAGCACAGGGCTGATGAAGAGTAACCACTCCGACACCCATTGGTTATTATCATCCGTGTAAGAGTCTGGAACTCTCAGATAAGTTCAAGTCCTGGCTTAGCCATTTGTGACCATCCGTGCATGGCTTCCCTTCTCTCAGCCTCAGGTGTCTTTTCCGTTAATGGGCTCAACGATTGTCTTGACCTCACAAGAGTGTTCTGAGGTTTATGTGCAATGACCCCTGTGGGACATCTGACACGAGATCGGGACCACGGGAAGTTCTTAGTAACAATGATAGTAAGTGCTTCTGAAGCCCCTCCGTGTACCTGGAATTTTATATTTGCTAACGTATTTGACAAAGCAGGTGCTCTCCTTCTCCCCCATTTTCTAGACGAGGAAGCTGAGGCACAGAGAGATGAAGTGATTTGCCCACAGGGAGTACGTGGGAGTGGTTAGGATGGGTTTATACTGAATGTGGCTCCCTCGCTCAGCCCCGGTGTTTGGTGGAGTGGCTCTGCTGTCGGACAGTCCTAGGAGTCAGCTCTGGCTTTACTGTTTGCTGTAAAAAGGTCTTCTAAGCCTCAGTCTCCCTGCCTGCGCTATGGGGATAGAATATTGACAGCACGCAGGAAGGGGCAGACACGTAGGAAGCAATTGGTGGGGTCAGCCGATGGTAATGCTCACCTTCTTCTTCTTAGAGCCCCGGACCCAGGAGGCCCAAGGAGCTGGAGGTGATCCTGAGGTGAGCATTGGCCGGTGCCACATGCCCCTCCCTGTCCCTCCCTGGCCTGCTTGGAGCCTCATGCCCTGGTCTCTTCCCGGCAGGCAGCAAGACCCCAGAGGAAGGGCGCGAGCCCCGCAGACGACTGCGCAGTACCCCAGGCTGGGCTCCTGTTAGGAGGGGGTGCCTGTGCTCAGGCAGCGGTGAGAGGGCAGGGGTGGGGGGCCCTGCTCTCCTTCTGATACCAATCTTGACCTCTCCCTCCATGCCCAGCCTCCTTCTCTCATCCCTTCCCGGCCTCAAGCCTCCACCCCTGCCCCCCACAGGCTCAGAGGCAGCTGCTCCATGCAGAACTGAAGCTGGTCCTGCAGCAGAAGGGAGAGAGGAAGCAGAAGCCTGGGGCCCAGGTGACTCCCAGCAGCGCCATGGAGGCCAGGAGCCGGAGTGCTGAGGTGAGTTCCAAGGGGGACTTATGGGGCCTGGTGGTGGGGCTGCACAGGCTAAGGCAGCTGGAAGACGGACACTTCCTGATTTCTCTGTGCCTCAGTCTCCCCATCTGTGAAATAGAAATAGCAACAGTGCCTATTTTATAGGTCGCTGTGAGGGGAAAAAATTAGCATATGTAAAGCACTTAGCACAGTGCCTGGGACAGACTAAGAGTCAGAGGAGCTCATTCATCTGGGGATCATGGAGTTATAGTAATAACGGGCTAAAGACAAGTAGGCAGGATGGTAGAGGGGTTGTTAAATGCATGAGCTTTGAGCCCATGGGCTTAAGTCCCAACCTTCCCCGTTTAGCTCTAAACAGGAGACCTGACCATTCAAGCCCTGCTTCCCCATTGGTGAAATGGGACAATGGTCCCCACCTCTAAGGGTGTTGAGGACTCTCTTGAGCCATGTGCACAGGGCCTGGCATCCAGGAAGCCTACCTGAATGTTAGCTGTGGTCACTGTTAAGGAGATAGAGGACTGGTACCAACTGCTTCCAGGGGATGCTAGGCACAGAGCGGGTCCGCTTTTACAGGAGCCAAGCTGAAGCTGAGGGGTGGCCGGCAGGGAGTTAAGGGCAGGGCCACTGCCTCCAGGCCAGCCTATGGGCTCTGAGGTCACAGACCTGGGGTTCAGGCCCAGCCGCTTAACTTGCCGTCCGGCATTAGGCGAATCACTTTGCTTCTCTTTACTTGGTGTCCTCCTTTGAGTCTGTCCAAGCTGTGGGAGGCTGAAATGAGATGGTGGGCATAGAATGCTTAGCCCAGGCCCTCAGGGTGGTGGTGATGGGCATGCCATTCCCTGCTGCCGTTACAACACGTTCCTCCCAGCTCTCTAGTCCCGGGACCACTGCTAGGCCCAGACTTGCTTTCCCCTCTCCAAGCCCTATGCTCAACCCGACTATACCAGCCTTGATGCCCTTGCCCATTAGAGTATCTCTCAGATCCCTGTTGCTTCAGGGCTCAGCTCACAGAGACTCCTTCCGGTACACCCATGTTACCTAACTCTACAGTAGGGAAATGGGCCCAGAGAGGGCAAAGTTCTTGCCTAGAGACACACAGCAGATTGAGTTCTAAGATGGTTGTGGAACTGAGGTGAGAGTCACTGCCTTTTCTAAGCCGGGAAGTGAATCCCGGAGTGCGTCACTGGGCCGGGGCCAGGGCAGCACCATTTACAGTGAATACCAGGAATGCCACGTCTGCTAGTCCACCGCTCATTACCCACGCACCCCCCCTCCCCCATCACTTGATTCCCTCTCCCAAAGGCGTTATGCAGGTCTTGGGGTCACAGAGTCCACAAAAGGGAACACTCTCACATACATTCAAGCCTCCAAGAGCCCAGTCCCACCCTCACTCCTCCGTCCTGCACCACTTAAGACGTCCAGCCCTTTCCCCAGAATCCCCTTCTCACACCACCCCTTGTTCTGCTCTTATTAAAGCCCCTTCCCATACCTCAATCCCACCCTTAGACTATGGGTCGCCGCCTTACTTCCAAGTATGACTCTCTAGCCACACCCCTCTCAGATTTTTGGCCCCTCCTCTGTGGCTGTCCGCGCGTGCAGCCTGACTAGGCGCCAAACCCCTAGCCCCGCCCCGAACTGGCCCCGCCCCCCGAGGGCACAGCCCCGCCCTATCAGGCTCGCCTCTTACTCACATCTCAGGTTCCCTCGGGCCTACCTACACCGCCCCTCCTCCATAACCCCGCCCCTTTAGACGGCGGCCACAGGGCTCCTCCCGGCCAAAAAGTGGACGGAACCGTTGAGCCTTGCAGCGGTTCCGAGAGATCAGGCGGCCCCCGCGCTTCCTTAAAGGGAAGATGCCGGAGTGGGTGGGACCGCATGGCCGGCCTGAGCCGCGCCTAGGGGCTTGTAACTCGAGGACGCGTTTAAGAGCCGTTTTTAAGCGCGATGCCGGGCTCTGGGTGAGGTCCGGTCATAGCGCCCCATGCGCTATGGTCATAGCCGCCCCATAGCGCCTCGCCGTCCTCCGCAGGAGCTGAGGCGGGCGGAGTTGGTGGAGATCATCGTGGAGACGGAGGCGCAGACCGGGGTCAGCGGCATCAACGTAGCAGGTGGCGGCAAGGAGGGAATCTTTGTCCGCGAGCTTCGGGAGGATTCCCCCGCGGCCAGGAGCCTCAGCCTGCAGGAAGGTGGGCGGGGCGGATGCATGGGGCGGGACATCCTTGAGGGGGCGGGGTTAGGAGTGGGCCCTTGGTCCGGGGCGTGGCTGGCGGCCAGGAGGCGGGGAGAAGGGCTTGGGGTGGGGCTTTGTGTGTAGGCCTTGCAGTGGCTCGGAGCGGGCTCTGGAGGTTCGTTGTGTCGGTTTGACTCCCAGATCTGAAGTTTAGTAGCTTGTGAATTTTTGTGCCTTGGTTTTTTTCATCTCGAAAGTGGGAATGATTTTAGTACTCACCTCATAGGGCTATGTATGACTCGGATTAAATGAGTCAGTATTTGAAAACAGCGCTAAGTGGCACATAGCACCATGTAAGCACTAGTTATTATTTTTGTTGTTGGGAATGGAGAAAAGAGGTGGAGTTAACAACTTGGAGGGGTGTGGAGGGGAGCTTAGTAAGTAAGGGATGTTTTAGGTGACATGGATGAGGCTGATGTGGTATATTCATGCAACAACTATTTACTAAGTGCTTGCTATTTCCAGATATTATTCTAGGGGCTTGGGCTACTGCAGTGAACAAAACTCTCTGCACTTAAGGAGCTTACCTTCTAGTAGGGAGAGACATATTTGAGCAAAGTTTGTAAAATACATAGTAAGTTAGAAGGCAATATGTGCTATGGGTGCCAGGAGGACAGTTATATATTTTTTTCTTTTCTCTTTTAGAGAGAGAGAGAGCACGTGAGAGAGCCAGCAGGGGAGAGGAGCAGAGGGAGGGGGAGAGAGAAAGAGAGCGAGAGAGAGAGAGAGAGAGAGAGAAAGAATCTTAAGCAGGCTCTGCACTCAGCATGGACCCTGACGCGGGGCTTGATCCCAAGACCCTGGGATCATGACCTGAACCCAAATTAAGAGTTGGATGCTCAACTGACCCAGGTGCCACCCAGGTGCTGCAGGACAGTTGTCTTTTTATTTATTTGTTTTTTAATTTTTTTTAATGTTTATTTATTTTTGAGACAGAGACAGAGCATGAACGGGGGAGAGTCAGAGAGAGGGAGACACAGAATCGGAAGCAGGCTCCAGGCTCTGAGCCATCGGCCCAGAGCCCGACGTGGGGCTCGAACTCACGGACCATGAGATGGTGACCTGAGCTGAAGTCGGACGCTTAACCGACTGAGCCACCCAGGCGCCCCGACAGTTGTCTTTTTAAATAGGGTGAGCCAGGAAGGGAGAAAAGGCCTGGTGGAGGACGGGGAGTGAGCTCTGTGGCCATCTGGAGGAGCATTCCATGCAGACAGAACGGCCAGTGCAGACATCCCAAGGTTGGGTTGTGCCTAACTTGATGGAGGAAAAGCAAGGAAGCCAGTGTGGATGGAATAGAGTTAGAGAAGAGGAGAGTAAGAAAGGAGGCCAGAGAAGTAAGGAAAGGGCAGTTTTTAGAGGGCTATATAGACCATGGTGGCGATTTTGGCTTTTAATCTGGGAGGGTTGTGAGTGGAGGAGGAACATGATTGGCTGTGTTGAATAGCATGCTGTGGTAGCAGTAGGCTGAAGGCAGCAGGGTGGGGAGCAGGGAGCCCAACAAAGAAGCTACTCCGGGGCACCTGCTGGCTCAGTTGGTACAACATGCGACTCTTGATCTCAGGGTCATGAGTTTGAGCTCCACATTGGGTGCAGAGGTTTACTAAAATAAAATAAAATAAAATAAAATAAAATAAAATAAAGAGGCTACTCTGATTATCCAGGTAAAAGATGGTGATGCTGAGGACCAAAACAGTGATAATGGAGTTGAAGAGAAAGGTTTGGATTATGGTTGTATTTTGAAGGAAAGGAGCCTTCAGGGCTGGATATGGGGTATGATGAAAAGAGAGGGGTCAAAGATGTGTCCAGGGATTCTTGACCTGAGGATGGAGTTGGCAGTTCCACAGATGGGGAACACTGGGGCTGGAGCTTGCTTGGGGTAAGACCACATTTGCAGTTTGGATCTGTAAAGTGAGGGGTATCTATTGGATACCAAGGTGAAGATGTGGAGGGGTAAATGGGTATATGAGTCCTGGATGGAGGGGAGAGTGCTGGGCTGGAGACATACACTTGAGAATTGTCAGCCCATTTCTGTTCTTTAAACTCCTGAATCTGGATGAGCTTCCTAAAGAGGTACGTGTAGCATGTAGATAGAGATGAGAAGAGGTCCCAAGCCTGAGCTCTGGGACAGTGTGTCTTTTTTTTTTAATTACAAAATTTTTTTTCAACGTTTATTTATTTTTGGGACAGAGAGAGACAGAGCATGAACGGGGGAGGGGCAGAGAGAGAGGGAGACACAGAATCGGAAACAGGCTCCAGGCTCTGAGCCATCAGCCCAGAGCCCGACGTGGGGCTCGAACTCACGGACCGTGAGATCGTGACCTGGCTGAAGTCGGACGCTTAACCGACTGCGCCACCCAGGCGCCCCGGGACACTGTGTCTTTAAGAGATTTGGGAGATGGGAAGGTGCCATCTCAGGAGTCTGAGAAGGAACCTCCAGGGAGGTTCTAGAGGGTGTATGGCACAGGGGGGCCTGTCTCGTAGAGGGTATGTAGCACCCTGGAGGCCAAGCCAAACAAGTGGATGAAAGGGAGAGAGTCAAGTTAGGTCGAAGGTTGTGAGGTCCACTCAGATGAAGTCTGGGACTTGCCCATTGGACTTAGCTACACAGAGATATGGGACCTTGAGAGGAGCAGCTCAAGGTTCTGGAAGGGGGTGTCAGAAGTGTGACTGGAGATGTGGAAACAGTGCAGCTGGATAACTCAATGCATTTGCCATTAAGGCGAACAGATATGTGGAGCAGGAGCTCCAGGAGTGAGGTCAAGACAACTTTTCTTACGGGAAAAGTAATGGTATGCTGATGAGAATAACATACAAGAGAGGGACAAAATGATGATGTGGGGAGAGAGGGGAGAATTGCTCAAGGATGTCCCTGAAAATGTGGTGGAAAGATTGACCTGGGGGAGAAGTGAAGACAGGTGGAGTAAATTACCACAGGGGCAGGTGGGGGAGGGGGGGTGCGTAAGGGGGTGGGAGTTTCTAGAAGTTCTTTTCTGATCCTGTTCTCTCAGTAAAGGGAACAAAGTCGAGTGTCTAAAAGGTGAGAATGGGAGAGGGAAGTGGAAAGCAACGGGCGTGGTTTGAATGGGTGTGGATTTGCTGGGGGGCGGAGCTTAGGCCATGGGGCGGGGCTTCACGCTTGAGTGTCTGCACCTTAAACTGGGAGGAACTTTGCTTCTCAATTCTGGGCTGGGGGTGGGCAGGATAGGCGGGGCCAAGGTTTGGGGCTGGGCCTCGCTAGCTCCAGGGAAGTGGGTGGGACCAGGCCTGGATGGAGCCAAGCGGATGCCCAGCCCACGCCCTGCCCATCTCCCGCCTCACCTGCAGGGGACCAGCTGCTCAGCGCCAGAGTGTTCTTCGAGAACTTCAAGTACGAGGACGCACTACGCCTGCTGCAATGTGCCGAACCTTACAAGGTCTCCTTCTGCCTGAAGCGCACTGTGCCCACCGGGGACCTGGCGCTGCGGCCTGGGACCGTGGCTGGCTACGAGATCAAGGGCCCACGGGCCAAGGTGGCCAAGCTGGTACGCGTGCTTAGCCCGGTCCCGGCTCTGGACTGCCCCAGCGATCCAGTCTCTGCGCCGTGAGCCCCACTCTTCCACACCCTGGGCCAGCCTTGCCCTCTGTCTTGTCACTAACCCAACTCTAATCCCACCTTCTGCCTCCTGTTCCCCACTCCTAAACTCCTCCCTGGGGAGGGAGACCCGCCCATCTCAGACCTTCACCCACTTTGGAGAGGAGGCAGCTCTAGGCATGCCGGGGGTCCTGAACCTAAGGGACTCCAAGCCAGGGAGGCCAGGTTCAAACCTGAGTGCTGCTCACTTACTGCTGAGTGACCCTGGACAAGTTTCTTTCCCTTTCTGGGCCTCAGTTTCCCCATTTCTAGAATGAAGGTATTGGGGAGAATCCTGGATGAGGACCTAGAAGTCTTGGGTCCCAGTTCCCACACTCCTGTTGACTCATTGTCAGATGCTAAATGAAAGTCTGCCTTAGGGGGCCAGTAATGGTGAAATGACAGGAAGGAAGTGGGGATGGTGATTTGGGGACGAGATGCTTCGTCCGACACATCCCCAGCCTGGTGTAATGCCAGATGGGGATCCCCCCGTCTACCCCGAGCCTCCCACTGTCCCACCGCCTCCCGCATCTCTCCTCTCTCCCCAGAACATCCAGAGTCTGTCCCCTGTGAAGAAGAAGAAGATGGTGGTACCCGGGGCCCTGGGGGCCCCTGCAGAGCTGGCCCCTGTTGACGTCGAATTCTCCTTTCCCAAGTTCTCCCGTCTACGTCGGGGCCTCAAAGCTGAGGCTGTCAAGGGTCCTGTCCCAGCTGCCCCCGCCCGCCGGCGCCTCCAGCTGCCTCGGCTGCGCGTCCGGGAAGTGGCGGAAGAGGCCCAGGCAGCCCGGCTGGCCGCCGCCGCTCCTCCCCCAAGGAAAGCCAAAGTGGAGGCTGAGATGGCAGCAGGAGCCCGTTTCACAGCCCCCCAGGTGGAGCTGGTTGGGCCCCGGCTGCCTGGCACCGAGGTGGGTGTCCCCCAGGTCTCAGCCCCCAAGGGGCTGGGAGAGGTGGCCCTCCACCTGCCAAGCCTTGGACTAGGCGCCCCAGCCCCACCTCCTGTGGAGCCCGCAGCCCTAGGGATCCAGGTCCCCCAGGTGGAGCTGCCCGCCTTGCCCTCGCTCCCCGCTCTGCCCACGCTGCCCTGCCTGGAGACCCGGGAAGGGGCTGTGGTGGTGACGGTGCCCACCCTGGACGTGGCAGCGCCCACCGTAGGGGTGGACCTGGCCTTGCCGGGCGCGGAGGTGGAGGTCCGAGGAGAGGCACCTGAGGTGGCCCTGAAGATGCCCCGCCTCAGTTTCCCCCGCTTTGGGGCTCGAGCGAAGGAAGTTGCTGAGGCCAAGGTGGCCAAGGCCAGCCCCGAGGCCAGGGTGAAGGGGCCCAGACTTCGAATGCCCACCTTTGGGCTTTCTCTCCTGGAGCCCCGGCCCGCTGCCGCTGAAGCTGCTGTCGAGAGCAAGCTGAAGCTGCCCACCATCAAGATGCCCTCCTTTGGCATTGGGGTCTCGGCCCCTGAGGTCAAGATGCCCAAGGGGCCGGAGGTGAAGCTCCCCAAGGCTCCTGACGTCAAGCTCCCGAAGGTGCCCGAGGCAGCCCTTCCAGCCGTGCAGCTCCCCGAGGTGGAGCTCCCCAAAGTGTCAGAGATAAAGCTCCCGAAGGTGCCAGAGATGGCCGTGCCCGAGGTGCGGCTTCCAGAGGTGCAGCTGCCGAAAGTCCCCGAGATGAAGCTCCCCGAGATGAAGCTCCCGAAGGTGTCCGAGATGGCCGTGCCGGAGGTGCGACTCCCGGAGGTGCAGCTCCCGAAAGTCCCAGAGATGAAGCTCCCGAAGGTGCCTGAGATGAAACTCCCGAAGGTGCCCGAGATGGCGGTGCCCGAGGTGCAGCTCCCAGAAGTACAGCTCCCGAAAGTCCCGGAGATGAAGCTCCCAGAAGTGAAGCTCCCGAAGATGCCCGAGATGGCCGTGCCCGAGGTGCGACTCCCGGAGGTGCAGCTGCCCAAGGTCTCAGAGATGAAACTCCCGAAGGTGCCCGAGATGGCCGTGCCCGAGGTGCGACTCCCAGAGGTGCAGCTGCCCAAGGTCTCAGAGATGAAAGTCCCTGACGTGAAACTCCCCGAGATAAAACTCCCCAAGGTGCCGGAGATGGCCGTGCCTGATGTCCACCTGCCAGAGGTGCAGCTGCCAAAGGTGTCCGAGATGCGGCTGCCGGAAGTGCAGGTGCCGAAGGTCCCAGATGTGCATCTTCCAAAGGCACCCGAGGTGAAGCTGCCCAAGGCTCCGGAGGTACGGCTGAAAGCTGAGCAGGCAGAGGCGGTGGAATTTGGCTTCAAAATGCCCAAGATGACCATGCCCAAGCTGGGGAGGGCAGAGTCCCCACCACGAGGCAAGCCAGACGAGGCCAGGGCTGAGGCCCCAGGGAAGCTGGTAACGCTCCCCTGTTTGCAGCCAGAGGCGGGCGCCGAGGCTCGGGTGGGTGTCCCCTCTCTCTCACTGCCCTCGGTGGAGCTAGACCTGCCGAGGGCCCTCAGCCTGGAGGGGCAGGTCCCAGCAGCTGAAGCGGGCAAGGTGGAACGGGCAGAGAGCCCCGGGGCAGTGGCAGGGGTCGGGGAAGTGGCCTTCCGGATGCCCTCCGTTGAAATCGTCACTCCACAGCTGCCCACGGTGGAAGTGGAGGAAGGGCGGCTAGAGGCGATGGAGATGAAAGCCAAGCCCTCCTCCAAGTTCTCTTTGCCCAAGTTTGGACTCTCGGGGCCCAAAGTGGCCAAGGCGGAGGCTGAGGGGGCTGGGCGAGCCACCAAGCTAAAGGTGTCCAAGTTTGCCATCTCACTCCCCAAGGCCCGAGCGGGGACTGAGGCCGAGGCCAAAGGGGCAGGGGAGGCAGGCCTCCTGCCCGCCCTCGATCTATCCATCCCGCAGCTCAGCCTGGATGCCCATCTGCCCACGGGCAAGGTGGAGGTGGCCGGGGCTGATGTCAAGCTCAAGGGGCCCAGGTTTGCCCTACCCAAGTTTGGGGTCAAAGGCCGGGACACTGAGGTGGGAGAAGCAGTGTCAGGGGGGGCTGAGTTGGAGGGCAAGGGCTGGGGTTGGGACAGGAAGGTGAAGGTGTCCAAGCTGAAGATGCCCTCCTTTGGGCTGGCTCGAGGGAAGGAAGCTGAGATCCAGGGCGGGCGTGGCAGCCCCAGAGAAAAGCCAGAGTCCCTGGCTGGCCAGCTTAAGATCCCCGAAGTGGAGCTGGTCACCCTGGGGGCCCAGGAGGACGGGGGCGCCGAGGGGGCAGTGGCCGTCAGTGGAGTTCGGCTACCAGGCCTGCAAGTATCCACGACCAGGCAGGCAGGTGCCGAGGGCCAGGAAGGGGGGCTGAGGATGCCCCTGGGTATCTCCCTGCCCCAGGTGGAGCTGCCCGGCCTCGGGGAGGCCGGCCTGGGTGCCACCCCCGGGCAGCAGGTCAAGGGTGCAGCCCCTTCAGCAGAGGGCACAGCAGGCTACAGGGTCCAGGTACCTCAGGTGACCTTGTCTCTGCCTGGAGCCCAGTTGGCGGGTGGTGAGCTGTTGGTAGGTGAGGGCGTCTTCAAGATGCCTGCTGTGACGGTGCCCCAGCTTGAGCTGGACGTGGGGCTGAGCCGGGAGGCGCAGGTTGGGGAGGCAGCCACCGGCGAGGGTGGCTTGAGGCTGAAGATGCCCACACTGGGGGCCAGGGCCGAAGCTGGGGAAGAGGGGCCTGGAGACCAGCCCCCAGGGGCCGAGCGCACCTTCCGCCTCTCGCTGCCCGAGGTGGAGCTCTCGCCACCTGCTGTGGGCAGCCACGCCGAGTACCAGGTGGCAGAGGGCGAGGGGGATGCCGGACACAAGCTCAAGGTGCGGCTGCCCCGGTTCGGCCTGGTTCGGGCCAAGGAGGGCGTGGAAGAGGGTGAAAAGACCAAGAGCCCAAAACTCAGGCTGCCCCGCGTGGGCTTCAGCCAGAGCGAGGCAGTCACTGGGGAAGGCTCCCCCAGCCCGGAGGAGGAGGAGGAGGAGGAGGGCGGCGGGGAAGGGGCCCCCGGGCGCCGAGGCAGAGTCCGAGTCCGCCTGCCCCGCGTGGGCCTGGCCACCCCTTCCAAGGCCTCTCGGGGACAGGAGGGCGACGCAGCCCCCAAGTCCCCTGGCGGGGAGAAGTCACCTAAGTTCCGCTTCCCCCGGGTGTCCCTAAGCCCCAAGACCCGGAGTGGGAGCGGGGACCGGGAGGAGGGTGGATTCCGGGTCCGGCTGCCCAGCGTAGGGTTTTCGGAGACAGGGGCTCCAGGCCCTGCCAGGATGGAGGGGGCGCAGGCTGTCATCTGAAGCCCCAGGGGCTGAGGGAGAGTTCCCTCCCATCTTCCCATCCCTGCCTCGTCCTCGTTTTGTGTGTGACATAACTAGCACTAACCCTCAGAGGGCCGGGAGGTGGGTGACTGACGGGGAGAGGGCCGGGGAGGCCTCCCGCCCGGCTCACTGGCTGGACTGCCTGTATCTTGCCAAGCCATGTGAATAAAATAATCCAGAGGTAGGCTTGTGTTCCGTTTCCTCTGTGCGTGTAGGGGGGTGGGTTGGGGAGGGACGGGGGACCGGGGAGGGTGGAGAGGGTGCAGGAAAAGAGGTCCCCAAGGAGGAAGAAAGGGGACTTGAGCCTGCCCTGCGGAGAGTCTGTGTTCGGGAGAGACACAGGCCACCCCTGGTCTGAAGAGAGTCAGGGAAGCCTTGCGGTGGGCGGGTTGGGAAGGGGCCTGCCCTAGCCATTCCGAATTCCCTAGGGCCTCTGAGCAAGACCCCTCTGCTGGGGACTCTGCCAGTTCTGGGGGAAACACTCCCACCAGACCTCCCTGGGGTCGCCCTAAGAGAGCACAACGATTGCTATCCATCTGCCCCCTGCTGGCCACCTTCACATCCACCAGAGTGCCTCCACATCCTGGCGATCCTTTCCTGTCGGGCTGGTTTGACTGCCCCGGCCACCGGGGGCCCCACCCAGGGAGGCCCCTCCCTGTCCCCTCTCCCGGCTCATGGGTTCAGAGCCTCCACCCCAGATACCCGGCTGCTTCTTGGGACTAGGTCCCAGGGTCCTCAGCTCCCATCAGGGCTGGGCCTCGGCTCCCGGGGACCCTTCCCCACTCAGGATCTAAGCTCCCTACCGAGGCCTCCAGACTCTCCCTCATCTCCTGTGCCCTCCAGTTGTCACAGACCCTTGATGTATCCTAGCCCCTTCCCCTTTAAAGCTGGCCTCCCTCAGTTCCCTGCCTGGTCGTGCTTTCTCTTCATTCCCACCAAACATGGCCAGACACGGCAAGAATTTACACTCACGGTGTGCACCCTTTGCCTAGCGCCCCGGCATTTGGGGTTTCCCTCCCACCACGGCTGTCCTGTCAGGGTTCTTAGTGACCTCTCTGTGGCCACGCTGAGGGCTTCCTCTGTCTCCCTTTTCCGGACTTCTCAGGGTCCCTTCCTCCTCCCTGAACACCCTCTTCTGTCTCTTCCCCACTCCCTCTCTCTCTCCTCATGCCCTTTGGGCCCTCAGGACTCCTCCCAGGCCCTCATTCACCCCCATACCCTCCCCAGGTCATGTCACCCCTCCCTGTGGTCCACATGGGAATGCAGTGCACCACCCGTGGACGTCTCCCGGGCACTGGGAGCTTGGCTCTAGAACCAGACTGCTGGGGGGTGGGGGGGGAGGTGGGGGTGGGCGGTAAGCCTGTATCTGGCACCCAGCTGGGTGACCGTAGGCATTTGTTCAACTTCTTTGTGTCTTGATTTTCTCTTTCATAAAATGGAGCTATTAAAACGTATGTCATTAGGATCAGCTAAGGCTTGTAAAGCACTCAAGACATGTCTATATGTTTCGGTGTCCAAGCTTCTAATCTGACACCAGCATCTTCTCCCCTAAAGTGCTCCTTATCTGAGGGACCGTGTCCCTGTCTGAGGGACCATCCCTGAGCCCTGGGCCTTGTTCTGGATGGTTCCCTCTTTCCCCCCCCTCCCCCAACCCGTCAGTCCCACAGCTTGGCCTCCTGTCTCATACACCAGCCTCCTCCCCGACACCCCACCCTCTCTTACCTGGGCCCCGCTCCAGGCTCAGGGTCTCCAGTTTCGTCCCCTCCACTCTTATTCACACAGTAGCTTTCTGATACTTCAATCTGATGCTGTCCTGCCTTGCTCACAGCCCTTCTGTGGCTCCCCAGTACCCTGTACCCAGTACCCCAGGACCCTAAATGACTCCAAACTCCTTAGCCTGTCAGTGAAGACCTTTTACCACCTGGCCCTGCTTCAGTCATACCTCTCCTACTGCAGCCACCGGCAGGGGTGGGTGTTTGCTGAACACACACACACACACACACACACACACACACACACACATCCCCCCAGCCCTTCACCTCTGTTGAGGAATGTCCCTGCCCTCCGGCCGAGAGGTCCAGGATCAGACTTCCTTCTTAGTCAACGCTTCACCTGTCCAGCCCCTCCAGGTTCCGCCACTGGGTGGGGGAGGGGGCTCTACCTGCCACCCCACCCCCCATTCCAGCCTGGGGCTCAGGTCTCCGACAACAGAACCAGAGCCACTCAGCAACGCTGGAACCCATTCGGGGGCGCCTGGGGCCCCTCGTCCCAAGCCAGGAGGGCTTCGGGGGAGGGGTGTGGCCCCTGGCAGACTGGCAGTGAGGCCCAGGGGGCTGGGGGGTGCCAGGGAGGTAGGGGCGAACCTCGCAGCGGGAGATACAAGTGCGGTTCTCTTTCCCCCACTGGGGGGGCCTCGGAGCCGGTGGTGGGGCCGAAGGCTTCAAAGGCAAAGCCTGTGGGGTGAGGGCGACAGCAGGGCAGTGCCCGGTGGCAGGGGCACCATGGCCACCATCCAGTCCGAGACCGACTGCTATGACATCATTGAGGTGCTAGGCAAGGGCACCTTCGGGGAGGTGGCCAAGGGCTGGCGGCGAAGCACGGGGGAGATGGTGGCCATCAAGATCCTCAAGAACGATGCCTACCGCAACCGCATCATCAAGAATGAGCTTAAGCTTCTGCGCTGCATGAGAGGCCTGGACCCAGAGGAGGCCCACGTCATCCGCTTCCTCGAGTTCTTCCATGATGCCCTCAAATTCTACCTGGTCTTCGAGCTGCTGGAGCAAAACCTCTTCGAATTCCAGAAGGAGAACAACTTCGCACCCCTCCCTGCCCGCCACATCCGCACGGTCACCCTGCAGGTGCTCAGAGCCCTGGCTCGGCTCAAGGAGCTGGCGATTATCCATGCCGATCTCAAGCCCGAGAACATCATGCTGGTGGACCAGACCCGCTGCCCCTTTAGGGTCAAGGTGAGTGGGGCGGCCCTGGGGTGACGGTGTCCCTCGTTCCGGTCTTCTCCTGGCTTCCCCCAGCCCTAGACGCCCTCCTGTCACCATGGGCTCCCTTGTCACACCTACCCCACCCCCACGCCGCTGAAGTCTCCTCTGCCCTACCCTGCCCTTGATGCCTGTCCCCACCTCCTAGTCCTAAACTCCTCATCTCCCTGTCCCGATTCTGACATCCTCTGTCTCTCAGACCTGAGGCCTCTCGTCCTTGTCCAGTTCCTAGTTCACCTCCTCGAGGCCCAGTCCTGTCTCTGCGGGGCTGACATTCTGGTGGGGGAAATG
The DNA here is from genome assembly GCF_014898765.1 of Herpailurus yagouaroundi. Lineage (NCBI taxonomy): Eukaryota > Metazoa > Chordata > Mammalia > Carnivora > Felidae > Herpailurus > Herpailurus yagouaroundi. Next base: position 422,894 of record NW_024412425.1, read on the forward strand.
GAGTCGCCAAGACAAATGAGTCAAATATAGTATATGAGTGAGAAGGAGAAAAGATAAAGTAGGGAGGAGGATGTGGGGTGTTGACTGGTGGTGCTGAGTGAAACTGTCGACAAGGAGGTCAGGGAGGCCTCACTGGGAAGGTGACATTTGAGAAAAGTCCCAAAGGAAGGAGGTAACCATGTAGACATCTGGGGAAAAGCATCTGGGTAGAAGGAAAAACTAGTGCAAAGGCCCTGAGGTAGGAGTGATCTGAGTCTATCTATGTGTTTGAGAAGCACCCCAGAGCCCAGGGTGGCTGAAGCAGGGTGAGAAGAGGAAGGAAAGGGGATCAGGGAGGTGACGGGGACCGGTCACACAGGGCCTTGCAGGCCACAAGCCCCTGGTCCCCTCCATCTCATTCCCGGCCCCTCTGCCTGCCTGTGTCCGCTCCCATCCCAGCCCCAATCCCTTTGCCCTAGCACCCCTGTCTGTGCCCCCAATCCCAGCCCTGGCGCCTCGGTCCACTTCTGGGTTTGCTACTACTGTCTGGGGATGGGTCTGAACTAGAAGCTCCGTGAAGGCAGCCACGTCAGATCTGTTGGCATCTGCCAGCACAGCCCTGTGGCGGAGACAATGCTAAATGAATGTCAGAGTCACGGGGAGATATAGAGACATGAAAAGGCAGATCATTTTGCCCTAAGAGATGGAAGGACAGAGACCCAAGGAAAGAGAGGCTCCCACGAACACAGCAGGAAACAGGACAGATCCACAACACCTGGCCAGTGTTGGCACCCCTCCCGTGTCTGTGGAATGGATGGATGGATGGATCCCATGAACACTGAGTGCCCAGGGTCCCTCAAGCTCTGAGATTCAGGCCTCAGCAGTCTGTATTTAGAGTCCGGATTAAGAGTCATTTCATCATACCACCTCCTGCACCTAGAAAGTGAGGGGTAGCTGAATGAAAAGCAGGGAAACTCGGAGAGGGAAACTGAGGCAGGGAGATAGAGTCTTGGACATTCAGAGTGAAAATGGCCCATGGCCCTGAGAGAGACAGACTTTCAGCCACATTCACAGTGCTGGTTCAGCAGGTGCTCGTCGAGCCCCTGTCATGTTCCGAGGGCCTGCGAGGGATGTGAACAGTGTCCGATGATAAAGACAGAAGAGGGTCGGGGCTTCAGGGAGGTGTCTTCCTAGCAGTGACACAGAGATGGAGACAGAGAGAGACGCTGAGAGATGAGAGGCACTATGAACAGGCAAACAATGAAAAGGCAAAAAAAAAAAAAAGAACAAGAGAGTTACAAACAAGAGGCAGAAAGAATGGCAGGGACATAAAGCTGATTCATTCATTCATTCATTCATTCACTCTTGACGGAGCCCCTAGCTGTGTGCTGGGTACTGTTCTAAGTTTCTGGGGAGGCAGCAGTGAAACAGACAAAATCCCTGCCCTGATGGGACTGACATCCTAGCTGGGTAGAGAGACAATGAACTCAACTGAAAGGTAAAATGTATGGTGTGTGAGGTGGTGTTCAGAGCTCTGGAGAAAAGCAGAGTGCTGGGAAGGGGAATAGGAACGGTGGGGGAGGCTGTTTTTCATAGGATGGGCAGGGGAGGTCTCACTGAGAAGGTAACATTTGAGACCTGAGAGGAGGGAACCGTGTGGACATCTGGGGGAAGAGCATTCCCGGCAGAGGGATCAGCCAGTGCAAAGTCTCCGAGCTGGGAATGCACCTGGCTTATTTAAGGGACAGTGAGAGGCTCATGCGAGGGGGAAAGGGGGAGGAGCTGAGGGCAGAGAGGTGATGGGGCAGATTGCTCAAGCTTTGGGGGCCACACTGAGGCCATTGGCTTTCATCACAGGATGTGATAAAGCCACAGGGGGGTTCTGAGCAGGGGAAGGACGTGATCTGAGTCAGGTCTTCATAGGATCTCTCAGGGTGCATCTGATGCAGAGATTGGGGCACCGAAGGAGGAGCAGGGAGACCAGAGAAGAGGCCCTTACATTGGCCTCAGTGGGAGACGATGGAGGACAGGACGGGGCAGTGGGGGGCGATGAGGCTGGGATACAGAGTGGGCAGATTCTGGATCTGTTCAGAAGGTGGAACCAACAAGATTTGCTGATGGACGAGGTGTAGACCGAAGGACAAAGAGAGGGATCCTAACCCTCACAGACATAGGTTCTAGTGGGAAGAAACAGACGGAGAAACCAACATGCAAACCAGAGACATCGACTGGCAAAGACAGGGACATAAATGAGAGATAAAGACTCCCAGACACGGCGATGGCCAAATGGCAGATGCAGAAAGACACTGGCGAGAGACACCGGGGAGGCCTCGATCGGCTGTCCCTGTCCCTCGCCCTGCCCACCTGCCTCCCTCCCCCGACACAGGTGATTGACTTCGGCTCAGCCAGCATTTTCAGCGAGGTGCGCTACGTGAAAGAGCCATACATCCAGTCGCGCTTCTACCGGGCCCCCGAGATTCTGCTGGGGCTGCCCTTCTGTGAGAAGGTGGACGTGTGGTCCCTGGGCTGTGTCATGGCCGAGCTGCACCTGGGCTGGCCCCTCTACCCGGGCAACAACGAGTACGACCAGGTGCGCTACATCTGTGAGACCCAGGGCTTGCCCAAGCCCCACCTGCTGCACGCCGCCCGCAAGGCCCACCACTTCTTCAAGCGCAACCCTCACCCTGATGCCAGCAACCCCTGGCAGCTCAAGTCCTCGGCCGACTACCTGGCTGAGACCAAGGTAGGGGCGCAGGCGGGGCGAGGGCAGCGGTGGCGGGGGGCGGGGGCTGCCGCATCACATCGAGAAAAAAGAAATCTAGGTTAGACCTCGGAGAGGACCGGAAGTTCGAGGGTCAGCTGCGGGAGTGGTCACAGCATGAGAGACGTGGGTGAGACCGAAGGTGGCACTGCAGGTGGATGGTGGCTCCTCGGAGTTTCGTGGCCGGGGGCAGCACGCTAGTGTGGCAGGGAGGTTCGACCACTGGGAGCCCTGGAGGACCGGGCTCGGGGGTGGAGGACCAGAGGTTTCGAACAGCCCCTCTGCTAGCAGCTGGTAGGGGCCGGACCCATGGATCTGGGGAGGACTACAGGTGTGGCGGGGGAGTGAAACTTGGCTCAGTGAGACTCTGGGTTAGATGACAGGAGGACCACAGAACACAGGTACCTTTCCTGCAGCAGTAGGAGGGCTCTGGGTCATACCAGGGCGGTGTGGGGGGGGTGGGGGTCTGGTATTGGGGAGTAGGTGTGGCCCTCCAGCAGCAAGAGAGCTCTGAGTCAGATCACAGGCAGAACCGGAAGCCTAGCTTCAGGCATGTGGACTTCGTAGCAACATGAGCGCCCTGGACCAGCCTCCAGGGCACACTGGGAACTGGGGCTGGAGGAGGGTGGGTCATGTGTGGGCCCCACTTCGGAAGCACCCAAGGCCCAAGGCCTGGATTCAACGTCAGCCTCGTACCCCCTCCCCGCTCCCCCCCCCTCCGGGTCCCACCAGGTGCGCCCCCTGGAGCGCCGCAAGTACATGCTCAAATCGCTGGACCAGATCGAGACGGTGAATGGCGGTGGGGCGGCCGCCCGGCTGACGTTCCCGGACCGCGAGGCGCTGGCGGAGCGTGCTGACCTCAAGAGCATGGTGGAGCTGATCAAGCGCATGCTGACGTGGGAGTCGCACGAACGCATCAGCCCCAGCGCAGCCCTGCGCCACCCCTTCGTGTCCATGCAGCAGCTGCGCAGTGCCCACGAGACCACCCGCTACTACCAGCTCTCGCTGCGCGGCCGCCGCCTCTCCCTGCAGGCGGAGGGCAAGATGCCCACGCCGGTGGTGGCCGCTGCGGAAGACGGGCCTCCCTACTACCGTCTGGCCGAGGAGGAGGAGGCCGTGGGCCTGGGCAGCGTGGTGGGCAGCGGGCCCTTCTTCTGCGAGGAGAAGGCACCGGGCATGCAAAGGGCCATCGACCAGCTGGATGACTTGAGTCTGCAGGAGGTGGGGCGTGGGCTGTGGGGGGAGACCCGAGCCGATGTGGTTCCCGACATGCTGGCCCCACTGAAGGCAGCCGCCGCTGGCCGCCGGGCGCCCGACGCGGGCCCTGAGCCCATCCTGGCCTTCTACGGCAGCCGCCTGGCAGGCCGCCACAAGGCCCGCAAGCCTCCCGCAGGCTCCAAATCGGACTCTAACTTCAGTAACCTCATCCGGCTGAGCCAGGCTTCGCCTGACGACGATGGGCCGTGCCAAGGCAGCGGCTGGGCCAAAGGAGAGCGCCGCGGGGCCTCTGCCGAGCCGCCTGCCATCCTGCAGCGGGATGGGGATGGACCAGACATCGAGGATATGACCATGGATGCTGACGTGAGTGAGCCAGGTGGGCCGGCGGGGTGCAGGTGGCTCTGGGATCAGGGCCTCCCCGAGCTCCAAGATGGGGGTGTCCGTGAACCAGGCCTTGCCCACCACCCCGCCCCCGTCCCCCCTCCCCCGCTGCCCCCCGCACGTCTGCATTGCCTGCGGCTGGCTCAGGGCTCAATACATACTAGTCCACTCTCAGGGTGTGATAAGGTTCAGCAAACACGAACCCATGTTCAGGATACGATTAGGATTTGATACAGCCTGTGTTCAGGATGTAACATTCAGCACACCCTAGCCCACCCTTACAATGCGATGAGGCTCAGCACACGCTACTAACTTCAGGTTAAGAGGCTCAGCACACAATAACTCATACTCAGGACGTAAAGTTCGGCACACATTAACCTACTCTCATGATGTGACAAGGCTCAGCACATACTAATGCACTTTCAGGCTGTGTGAAAACTAAGAACGTAGTACTAATCCATCTACAGGAAGTGATAAAGGCCCAACACTCGGAACAAGGCCTTATTAGGTGCTCACCTCCCCTCGGAAAGAAGTTCCTTCAGAATCCCTTAAGGTCTCCACATATGCTATTTCAGGCCCCAAAGTTACAACGTGGGTCCAACAAAATCGCCCTCAGGAAGTGAGAAGGGTTTCATTCAGGAGTGGAGAGAGTCCGTGAGGGGCAGGCTGGTGGTTCCCAGGGTTGGGGGGCTTCTTGGCTGATGGTCTTTTCTTCTCCCCCACAGAGGCCGGGCCCTGAGCTCTTCGACCCCAGCAGCTGCCCTGGGGAATGGCTGAGTGAGCCAGACTGGACCCTGGAGGGTGTCAGGGGGCCCCTGGCTCAGGGGCTCCCACCCCACCACGTTCACCCGCATGGTGCACCCCGGACCACCAGCTTCCTGCAGCATGTCGGTGGGCACCATTGATGGTGACCCCACCCCTGCCCATCACCGGGGGCTGCGCTAGCTGGGCTGGGATCCCCTCCTTAGAGCCATTTCCTGAACCCACAGATTATTCTTACAGAAAGATAGTTATCCAGAAATTCCCCATTACCCTCGCCCATGGTGCATGCATGCCAGCACACACACGTTGAACACAGGAGGGCCTTGGGGTCTGGCCCGTGGCCCCCTGGGCCAAAGGGACACAGGAAGGGGGCTGTACCCCGCTGGCCCCGCGCATGCCCTTGGCCCCGCCGCCTCTGCCTATTTCAATAAAGAACTGTTCAGCAGCCCTGCGTGAAGCCTGGCCTGGTGCCAGGGTGGGGTTCAGGCCGGTGGCCAGGGCCCTGCTCTCCGATCTGCGCCCAGTCGGCTACCGGCTCAGGCTGGAGGCTGGGCTGCCATCGCACTGGGAAGGGACAGGCTGCGCTCGCTCGCTGACCCACCCCCTAAATATGCTACGTGCTTGGCACGGGAGAATCCACCCTCAGATCATTCTCGGTGTTCAGCAGTTGCCAACCCAAGCTCGCCAAATGCCCAGGTCTCCTCTGTTGACCTGCCCTTGCCACGTGCACAGGCTTGGCATGCACTCACCCATGCTTGGGTCACGCTAAGTGTCAATTCACTTGGCAGGCAGAAATTCACGCTCGGTGCACACTCCAGTGTTCAGACATGCGAGCCCACCCTGGGGGACACGGTGACCGGTCAGCGTGTGCCCGTCTGGCCGGGAGGCTGGGAACGCCATGCTGGGTGTGCAGCAGCGTGGGGCTGGCCACATGGGGGTCAGCTCGTGCCAGTCCACATGGCCACACGCTACATGCTCAGCACGTACTGGTTCACGTGCATTGCACACAGAGAGCCCAGCACGTGCCAAATACATGCTAAAGGCACAGCACGTGCTGTGGGTTCAGGATTTGCCAAGCCACACCGCTGACATGCTGAGGGCTCAGCAAGCACTACGTCTCCAGGAGAGGCCCATGCCAGCCGTCCCCGACCCCGACACCTCACTTCACATCACTGAGCCAGGCACAGGCTGTACAGACAAGTTATTTACTTCTTCTTATAACCTTGAGCCCTCTTTGCCCTGGAAAGGGGGGTGGGCCGGGGGGCCGGGCCCAGCATGCACCCCCATTTCTTTGGGGGCTGATCCCTCCCCCAGCTGGGCCGGGTCCTGGGGCCACAGCGTCAGGCTGGCAGGGGCGGAGGTAGAGGTGGGAGAGAAGGGGAGAGCCAGTGGAGCCACAACGGGACACACAGAAGCGGGGGCACGGGGACAGGGGCCGGGACCCGGGATATCTGGGTCCGTGGGGGCCTCGCAGGCCTCGGCCTGTCTGTGGGACCGCGGCCTCACAGCAGGCGACAGGCATTGCCCACGCTGTCAGCTGAGGTGTCAAGGTCATGGCTGTAAGGGGAGTCCCAGTCCCTTAGGAAAACGGCCTCCAGCTGGCTCCTCAGGCCACCACGCCCATTCTGTGTCACCAGCAGCGAGGTGCCCGCCGTCTCCGTGAAGTAGCTGCCAGACCAGTTGGAGGTTCCTGCCGGGTGGGGTCAGAGAGTCAGAGCCCACGGCTGTGACCGGACTCCCTTTCCATCCCCCTGGCGGAGCTCAGGACACTCACCGATGTAGGTGGCGCGTTCGGTCACCATGTACTTATTGTGGTTGACGCGGGCGTATGGGATCCGGGTCTGGGCCTCATCCGCAGGGACCACAAAGAGTTTCTGAGGGCGAGGGGAGAACGAGAAGGAGCGTGAGATGCAGGGTGGGGTTGGGGACAAGCCAGGGGCTGGGGTGGGGAGTGGAAGCAGGTTTGCAGGACTAGGGACTCAGCTGTTTCCCACAGAACTGTGAGAGCCAGAACGGGGCCCAGCGGAGTGGGTGTCTGCTACCAGGGAGGAACCAGCTGCCTTGTTTGCCATTCCTTCTAGAACAGCTCCTATTCGTCCCTTGGGTCTCACCACAGATGTCCCCTTTTCCAAAAAGTCCTCCTTGACACCCCCCCCACTGGGGCAGATGCCTCCCGGGAGGACCCCCCCCCCCATCCTGGCCATGATGCTTCCGTCCATGCCTCCTCCGTCTGGGTCCTGCCCCCTCTCCCTGTGCCCTGTCCTCCTGGCTGGACCCACCGTCTCCCCCTCGTGGCACGGCCCTGTCCATCTGGGTCGTCCCTGTCGGGTGACAGGTGAGCTCCTTGAGGGCTGTCTTCAGGTCCGAGGGGTAGGTCCGGGGGGGGGGCACTTACCACCTGGATGTCGGAGTGGGTGTGGTTGTCACGCAGCGCGGCCAGGGAGTGCAGGAAGGCCCGCATGGATGGCTCAGAGTGTCCCCAGCAGCTGACCAGCAGGCGCACCTTGACGCCCCGCTCATAGGCAGCCCGCCGGAGCCCGTCGTCAATGGCGGGCCAGAACCTGGGGGATTCAGAGGACAGCTTGACCTACGGCCTCACCCTGAGGCCTGCTCCAGCTTCCGAGCGCCCTCGAATCCCAAGACCGCCCTATCTCTGGCTCCCAGTTCTGTCCCTGCCTCCTTAAATCCCACGTGCCCCATCCCGTTTCCGGCTCCCACTCCTGCCCCCCAAGCTCCTCATCCTGTTTCCAGCCCATACTCCCTGCTCCCTAACTTGAGAAATCCTACACCGCGCAACCCCTGCCCCAGGCCTCAGGTCCGCCGCCCTGTCCCCGACCCCCCAGTACTGTCATCCTTTCCTCTGTCCCCCCCCGCCCCACCCCGTCTTGAGTATCCAAATCCCCCATCCCCGTCTCCTCTGCCTCTCCCTGTGGTTTCCCTTTGCCTGGGTCCCCTGCCTGCTTTGTGGCCTCATCACTCTTGTCTCCCACTGCCTCTTCCATTCATGGTGGTTGCCCGCCTCAAGCCCCGTCCATGCAGCAGTGGCACCTGCGTGGGTGGGAGAACTCCATGGTGGGCAGGTAATTCATGACCGCAACGTAGATGAAACTCCGGGCGTTGTCCACCACATTGAGCAGGGCCTTCAGATCTGGGGTGCGGCCACTGGGACACAGTGGTGGGGGCGCACTCTGCAGGGAGGGGGCAGTCAAGACACGTGCCTTGCCAAGGGTGCCATCATAGTGGACCCCAGGCACAGACAAATTGTCCCAAGCCAGGTCCTGTGGATTGCACTGAATTCTCAGCCTCTGGGAAAGGTTGGGATAATTACCACGTCCATTTTATAGGTGAGGAAACTGAGGCTCAGAGAGGGTAAGTGATTTGCCTAGGGTCACACAGCTGACAAATGGAGCCAGGATTTGAACCTAGGCTGTCTGGTTCCAGAATTCATGCGAGGGGCACCTGGGTGGCTCAGTCGGTTAAGCATTGGACTCTTGATTTCGGCTCAGGGCATGATCTCACGGCTCATGAGTTCAAGCCCCACATGAGGCTCTGCACTCATAGCACAGCCTGCTTGGGATTCTCTCTCTCTCCCTCTCTCTTTGCCCCTCCCCTGCTTGTGCAAGCTCTCTCTCAAAAGAAATAAATAAACATTAAGAAAAAAGAGAATTTACGCTCTAACACAGGGGTTCCTGACATAAGGGTCCTGGTCCAGCACAGACAACATCACCTGGAACTTGTTAGAATTGCAAATTCTTGGCTGGGGGAGGTGGGGGGGGGGCGGGGGGGGGCGCCTGGTGGCTCAGTCAGCTGAGTGTCTGACTTTGCCTCAGGTCATGATCACACGGGTTCGTGGGTTTGATCCCTGTGTCCGGCTCTGTGCTGAGAGCCTGGAGCCTGCTTCACATTCGGCGTCTCCCTCTCTCTGCCCCTCGCCTGCTCATGCTCTGTCTGTCTGTCTCTCTCTCTCTCAAAAACAAACATTAAAAAAATTAAAAGAAAAGAAAAAAGAATTGCAGATTCTTGGGCTTCACTGCACACGGCATACTGAGCCAGGGTGCTGGGAGGGGGCCCAGGAGTCTGGGTTTTAACAGCCACCCTCCCCGCCCGCCCCCTGCCCCAGCGCCATGCTTCTGATGCGTGCTCAGGTTTAAGGACCTCTAATCACTTTTGTCCCTGACTTGCTCATTGCTGACCTTGCCTATGTACCGTACCACACCATGCCCTTTACCTATTTCCCTCCATCCTCGTGACAGATGAGCAAACTCAAGCTCTGAAGGGGAAGTGGTAACAGGGGAACGCTTAACCTTCCTGGCGAGGCCACCAGAGCAAAGGACCCCTGTAAATCATGGGTCCCTGCATCCGTGCCTTTGTGTGGCCCTCCACCAGGACTCTGGGCTTGGCCAGGTCACTTGCTCAGGGGGACCAAAAGGCACCCAGACTGGCCGCCCCAACTGGTGAAAGTCTCAGCAGCTGAAAACAGCAGCGCCTCATCTACAGGGCTCAGCGTCTGCCACAGGCGACCGCGGATGCTGTCCAAGAGAACCTTCCACAGCGATGGAAACGTTCTATATGTATCTGCACCGTTCGGTGTGGTAGCCGTCTGCTGCATGTGCCTACCGAGCACTTGAAATGTGGCTAAGGCAACCAAGGAACTGAATTCTTGGCCATGTTTAATTTTAGCCGATTTTATCGCTTCTCGGCCTTTTGGCTAAGATCAAGTGTAATTTTAGCCGATTTAAACGCAAAGAGCCGCTCGCTATCTGGGACAGCACAGAGGCACCGGGGGCTTGCATGAACACAGCTGTACCTCCCTAGAGGTGGCAGGAGAGAAAACCGAGGCCTAGGGAGGTTGGGACATGGCCCCGGCCCCAGACCAGGCAGAGTGAGCCAGAGTGAGTGGCCAGGATGCCCCCTCCCCATCACTGGGCAGGGTTAGGCAGAGACTGTGACAAGGCCCCTCTTCCCAAAGACTCACTGCCAGGTAGGCCAGAGCAGGGGTTCCGTTGAGACAGATCTCCATCGGTGTCTCTTGATTGTAGCGCGTATCATAGGGCCGGGGCCAGGTTGATGGGATGGAGCTGCCCGCCTGGCCCAGGTACCAGTAGGCCTCAAAGATCTTGGTCAGGTCCCGAGCCAGGCAGCTGCAGTTGTACATGACCACGCCTAGCTCCTTGACCTGTGGGAGGGCAGTGCTGAGCCTGGGGGTGGTAGCCTGGCACCCACGGATGGCATGAACACCCACAGCCCCCTCTTCCACCCCCCTCAGCCTTCCTTCCTGCCCCTTGCCTCTCAACCTCCCCATCTTTCTGCCCCTCCGTCCCCAGCCCCGCCGCCACCCCCAGGACTAAAGTCCTAAGACGGGCGTGGATTTGACTCAAGCCGAAGAACTCGTCAAGTTCTGGCAAAAATCCTTTGGTTATTCTGAAGTGCCAGGTTTCCCAAACTTTTGCCCATGCTTTTGTTTCTACCCTCCACAGAACCAGCTCCTACTCATTCTTAGGGCTCGGCTGACAGCCTCCTCCTCCAGGAACCCTCTCCTGACTGCCCAGACTGTGTCGGGCATTCCTCTGGGCTTTCACGGTCCCTTGGACTTCCCTCATTTCTCTCTCTAGTGACGCTGGACTGGGAAGACAGCCACCAGGGATGTCTCAGCCACAGCTGTATCTTCAGCATCTCCCCCAGAGCTGGTGCTGTTAGGGGCTTGGGAGTTATTTGCTGAGGAAATAAAGGATCATTGCCTAAGCTGTACCTTCTTTCCCGTCTCGCGCTAACTCTTACAGATCTTTCAGCTATCATATTAGCTGTCACCTCCCTTGGAAGACTTTCGCTGATACTCCAGACTGGGTCCCCCATCCTGGCCCTGACCCTCTGGGCTGCCGCACTGCCTGGTGACCAGCCTGCCTCAGCACTGGACTGACAGTTCCCAGAGGTCCATCGCTTACCACCACGTCCCCAGTATCTCCCGGGACAGGCCTGGGCTTAGAGCAGGCACTCAGGGAATGAATAATGAAGGGCAAATCGGTGGACAGGGCCTTGAATGCAGAAGGGCTGGCAGCTGTCATCGGGGATCAGAGGAAACCCCAGGCTTCCGCGGGCGGGGGGGAAGGCAGTGAGGGCTGGGCTGGATTTGGGGATGTTTGGGGAGGTCTGGTAGGAGGTAGGAAGGAAGCCATTGCAGAGACTGGACACAGAAGATGCTGGGATGGAAGAGGGGTGTGGTTGGAGGGCGGGCGCCCTGTGGGGGCGGGGAGGGGCCGGGAAGGGTGGGCGGGCAGGGTGCAGGCAGACCTGGGTCAGGGAGCGCCAGTCCATGTTGGCGCTGCCGATGTAGAAGTGGGTCTGGTCCACCACCCAGAACTTGGTGTGCAGGACGCCATGGGTCAGCTTCTGCATATCCACCATGCGGACCTGGGCACCTGGGACAGACAGGCTGTCGGGAGCCGGCTCGGATGGCCCCCGGCCCGGCACCCCCGACGGCTGCCCCTTGGCTCACCACTTTGCAGCAGGGTCTGCAGGTCAGCCTGCGGCTGGGGCCCGTTGGGCTTGCTCACGGCGATGCGGACCTTCACGCCTTGAGGTGCCAGGGCCTGTAGCTGCCGGAGGACCTCCTCACCCTGTAGGGAGGGGAGAGCCTCTGAGAGGCTGGGCCCGTCAGCTCTCCCACCCCATGCGGCACCCCCCAAAAAAGGCCGTCTTGATTTTGCGTTTCAATTTGTGATCAGGACTGAACAGGCTTTCCATTAGCCGGGACACGGAGAGATGGCTTTACAGGCTAAGCTATGAAAACCTTTCATCTGGTTAATTACTGGTGCTCTGGGCCACACCAGGGCCTCCCTGCCAGTCCTGTCCTTCCAGGGACTTCCCCAAGATCTTGCCTTGGAAGATCAAAGCTTGGCACCACAGGGGCCTCCATGTACCCTCTCAGATGTTGGGGGCAAGGCACGGGCTAGGGATCCAGGAAGGTATAGGGTGAGGCCCGATGGTGCCAAAAACTGTAAGAACGACAGCCAAGGATTCCCTGGTTCCTACTGTGAGCCGGGCCCCACCCTAAGCCCCTTCACATCTGAACTCACAGACTCCTCACTGCTCTCACTGATGAGGCAGGTCTGAGTAAAATCCCGGAGGTGCAGAGGAGAAAGCTGGCATCGGAGAACTCAGTGGTGAAGTGGGATCTGAACCCAGGTCACCTGCCTCCTATGTCTGTGCTTTGTGCTTTGAACCACTCCAGGGGGAGCCGGCTGGGAGGGAGCACTCCAATCATTTTTAACTTCTGTGATTATGTTTTCAGGCAGTGCTTGAGGAGCCCCGCAATTTTAATAAATGTTAAGCCCGCTTCTGACAAAAAGAGGCAGCAGGGGGAGGAAAACAAGAAGGGACCAAGTCAGTGTGTCTTTCAAGGAAGGGGTTACCCGCCTAGGCTGGTCCTTTTCACATCTTGAGGTTTTATGTTTTTTAAGTGTGTCTGTAGACCTTGACAAGGATATAAAGCAAACGCTGATAGGGGGGGCGATGGTTGTCAGAGACCGTGCTGGAATCTGCATGGATTTATTCTTGTAAGCGGCAAGTGCTAGCTATTGGCCCCATTCTATAGATGTGGAAGCTGAGGCCTGAGAGCGGCCGTGACCTGCCCAAGGTCACGTGGCTGGGAGGCGGCAGGCTGGCTTGAGGCTGGGCTGTTACCTACTCTTCCATTTCATTGTGTGACAGGGTCTGGGCGAGCAACTGCTGTCAGCCTAATCCCTGGTAACCAGACCCACACCCTGACCTTCAGAGGCCTCCAGATGACCGTGACAAACGCCCCCAGTCCAGAGCGCCAAGTGAAGACAGTTGCTTTCAATCACCTGTGTCCAACCCACTGTGTGAGAAGTGCCCATCTATCTCCTGGGCTGCAGGGGAACCCCCTTCACTCCCCCCCAACCTCCCCCCAATGGCTCCCACCGCCCCTGCTGCCAGCCAGGGCCCATGTTGCCAGGTACCTGCTGGGCAGAGGGCTCCTGAGTGTGGGTGTCATTGTTGGTGAGAGTCCAATAGAAAGAGGCGATGTCCAGACTGCTGTGGGCACCGGCGAGCAGGCCCAGCCAGGCCTGGCTGGTGGACGGGTTGCTCGTGGAGGCATTGGGGAAGTCCAGGCCCTCTGGAATGCTCTCCACCAGCACTGCTCTGGGGGGTGGGGGGTGGTATCAGCCACAGGGGGCCAGAGACAACTGGCTGGAACATGAGTGCTCCCCTGTCCGTCCACGGGGGATATTTGTGTGTGCCTGTACTCACGATTCTGTGCGTCTGTGCATTTGTTCGTCTAGACGAGTGGAAGGCAGGCTGCGCATGCGGCTATTTGTGCGTGTGTGTGTCTGTCCACACATGTGTCGGAAGATGCCATGTGTGTGTCTGTGTGTGTGCTGGTTTGCTCACAGACACGGACAGAAAATGATGCTGTGGCTGTCATGGGAACAGTGTTGGGGGGAGGGGTTGGGGATGGAAGGAAGGCCCTGTGACAGTGCATTTGGGAGTCTGCAATCAGATCACCTCCCCCAGTCCCAGGCACCGGCTGTGGCTCAGGGCAGTCCCTGCTCAATGTGTAAGCGTCCGGGTCCTGGCAGGGCTCTTTCCCCCCACTGCCCGAGACCCCTCCCCCGCCTCAACTTACTCGCAGGGGTCGTAGCAGGGGGCTGGGCGCTGGTTGGGCCCGAAGAGATGCAAGTCGCCGTATTCCCATAGAAACAGCTGAGTCATCAGGGCTCCGAAGCCCACGACCGCCAGGATGAGGACCAGCAGGACCCAACGAGCTTTCTGTGGGGAAGAGGAGGCCATCAGCCAGCCCAAGGCGACCAGCCCAGCCCACACCTGAGACAGGGTGAGGGTGGTGGCGGGCTCCTACCTTCTCCGCAGCCTTCCAAGCCTCAATCTCATTCATGGGCAGCTCATTGGCGGGCTCCTCAGCAGGCACCTTTAGCTGGGGAATGGGTATGGTAGGGGGGTGACAGGGCAGCTTGGCAGGGTCTCTGCCCTCCACTGCACCCGGCCCCACCCCACGGGGCCCCAGATCCACCTACCTCCTGGTACATCAGTTTAGGCTTCATCTTGCCAGGCAGCCAGGGGATATGTGGAGCCCAGGCGGGGCAAGTGGGTGTGTCAGGGTCTCCAAACTGTGGGGAACAAAAGCTGGCACTGTGGTGGGGTTTCCGGGCTTTGGGGGAACATCACGGAAAGCAGAGTAGTGTCGGGCTCACGGGATCCATTGGGTCTCCTTGTCTGTAAGCACGGGATCACTGGCATGGGGCCCGCCACCCCAAAAGGAGGAAGCTGACCGCTGGTCAGCAGGGTTTTCGAAATCCCTCAAAGTCTAACGCCTTGCTTTCTTCCCATCATTCCATGGTGCCTACACTGTCCCCCTTAGCGCCCACCCTGCCCCCTCCCCCCTAGCGCCCATCCTGCTCCTCATTATTACGCTCCCTATTAGTATCTTCCCTTCTCTGAGCTCTAATATAGACATTCCCAAGAAGACCACTCCGGATGGGGTCAGTGAAGCCCCAAATCTTTGCCTGGCTTCTCGCAGCCCGAAGACCACCCAGGGAGCATTTTCCAGGTGGCTCCTCTGCCATCACCATTAGGTACCCACCAGACAGCTCAAGCCGGGAGCCCGGAACCATCGGGGCCTCACCGCCAGCCCCCAGCCCATCCCCCGAGCCATCCTCCGCCACCTTACCCCGGAGGGGACTCGGTCTCACTCCGCAGGCGGCAGCTGCTACCTCCGCGGGGCCCCAGCTTCTGCCCCAACAGGCTAGGCAGGGGCGGGAGGAAGGAGGGGGCGGGGCCAGACGGGGCTCCGCCCACTGCAGCGGGGAGTCTGCGCAGTGCGCAGGCCGCCTCGGCTCACCGCAGGGAGAAGGGGGGCTCCGGTCCCCCAGATACGGTCCCGCCAACCTGGCCGGGGTGCGGGGAGTACATGGCTGGGGGATGGGCTTTGCCACCCATATCCCCCAGAGCCCCGGGGTGGGGTAGGGAGGGTACAGGTAAAGAGAAAAAGAAACCCCGCATCTTGTCTACAAACCTTGTGAATTTTTGTACCATGGGCATGTATTACCTAGTCAAAAATAAATAAAATTGTTAAAAAAAAAAACCCGTATAAAATGTCAATTATACTCAAAAAATTTTAAAAGCCTTATAAAATAAAGTGGAGCGATCAAGGTTGAATAATATGATTTTCAGAGGTAGCGAATAAAATCAGAAGACACAACTCAAGCTATGGGGTTGGGAAGGGGGTGATGAGCGGGGTGGTGGAAGGAGACTGTGGGTTTTCTGTTGGAGTCTGTTTGGATAACTATTTAATTTCTTTAAAAAAAGCCAACTGATATTTTGATAGGGATTTTAAAAATTTTGTTTCGGAAATCCAGGCTCCGGCTGGAAGATTAAGCAAGATTTCCCATTTCCCATCTCCTTTTTCCCAAGCAGGATTTAAGACCACCGCTGACGAAAAGAATTGAAGAACCCCTCCCCGCCCACCTTTCCCAACACAGCAGGGGCAGGACGCCCTCCCCTCCGTCCGCGCAAGAAGTCAACAGATGGATGCAGAAAAGGATGATCACTGAGAGATGCGACAACGTCAGAAGGGGTTGCCTCGAGTGGCATTTGGGGTGGGTGAGGATTGCTTTTTATTGTACGCCTATTTTCTTTTTAAAAATTGTGCAATATAAGCGACTTACAGAAAAGTAGAGGAAAAAAAAATCTCTGTGCAGATTAAGAAATAATTATAAAGCCAACACAGGTGTTGCGTCCCACGGCACGCATTGCTGAGATTTTAAAAAAGAAGGAAAGAAGAAAGTTGCAAAAGGGAGCTAGGTTCCCCCCGCCCCCCTTCCGCGTTACCGGAAGATCCAGCCTACACGTGAAAGGATAATTTGGAAACCCCTTCACCCACAATGTCAGATCCCAGATTGGCAAGGGCTGAGCACAGCTAGATCCCCTCCTCTCATTGCAGGGAGACAAATGGGGATGGGCCAAATGGATCCAGCAACAAATGGTAACAGACCAAGGTTATTTGGAACTTCAGAGGTCACCAGAAGCAGCAGAAAACAATCTTAGAGGTGGCTGACCGCAGGGTTGCCAGGTGGGCGAGGGGAGGCTTGGGGCAGGAAACATTTGCCTTTTATTTATTTGCAAAAGCCTTGGTGAGAAAGGTTTTATTGAAGAACACGGGGTTGAGGGGCGCCTGGTTGGCTCAGCCAGTAGAGCCTGTGACTCTTAGTCTCGGGATTGTGGGTTTGAGCCCCACTTTGGATGTAGATAACTCTAAAACAACAACAAAATATGGGGTTGGAACTGCAAGCGATGTAAAATTAGGGAAAATAA
Source organism: Herpailurus yagouaroundi (assembly GCF_014898765.1). NCBI lineage: Eukaryota > Metazoa > Chordata > Mammalia > Carnivora > Felidae > Herpailurus > Herpailurus yagouaroundi. Next base: position 439,341 of record NW_024412425.1, read on the forward strand.
AGTGAACAAAAACAAAACTGGGGGAGAGGTTGGGCACGGAGGTGCGAGGCATGGGATTGGTCACAATGAGGCCGAGAATTGGAATGGCCATTAATACACCAAAAATAGGTAGAAACTAGCATGCACTTCATTCAGATTATTAGTGACATTTTGGCTTTGAACTTGTATGGTGATTACAGGTCTGAAACAAAGGGTTTACTTTTAATTTCTGCTATATTTTTATCAAAATACACCTAAGGAGCAACTGGGTGGCTCTGTTGGTTAAGTGGCCAATTCTCGATTGTGGCTCAGGTCATGATCTCATGGTTCATGAGATTGAGTGCTGCATTCATGAGGTGGAGCCTGCTTGGGATTCTGTCTCCCTCTCTGTCTCAAAATAAATAAACTTAAAAAAATACACTTAAGGTGTTTAAAAAAAAAAAAAAGCAACCAAAAAACTAGTAGGGTGCTCAGGTGGCTTGGTTGGTTGATTTAGAGTCTGATTCTTGATTTTGGTTCGTCATGATCTCAGGGTTGTGAGATAGAGTCCCGAGTTGGGCTCTGCTCCCTCTGCCTCTGCTCTTCCCCTGCTCACATTTGTGCTTGCTCGCTCTCAATAAATAAATAAATACATACATACATACATAAATAAATAAATAAATAAATAAAATGGAGAGGTAGGTTAGACTGTAAGGCAGTTAATACTGTGGATTCCAGAGCCAGATGCCTGACTTGAATATGATCCTCAGTGCTCATGTGACTGTTTGACCTTGAGAAGTGACAATGAATCTGTGCCTTAGTTTTCCCATCTGTAAGATGGGCATGGTGACAATAGTACCTACTTTTCATAAGGCTGTTCGCTGATTTTACACATACTTACTGAGTATCTATGTACCAGCTATTGTTTGAGGCACTGGAAATACCACTGTGAACAAAACAGACACCAGGGAAGACAGATACAAAAATAAGTAAATTATGTTAGAAGGTAATACATGCCACAGAGAATCAGGGAAGTGGGACGGGGTTGGGGGGGAGGAGTTGGGATTGTCAGGAAAAGCCTCACTGAGAAGGGGATACCTGGAAAAAACTTCAAGGAGGGGAGGGAAGGAGCTACATGGACTTCTTAGAGAGTGTGTCAAGCAGAGGGAATAGCCAGTGCAAAGGCTCAGAGGCAGGAGTGTGCTTGATGTGTACTGGGAAGAACAAGAAGGCCAGTGTATCTGAAGTGGGGTGGGCTATGAGGAGGAGAGAACAGTCAGAGGGGTGACAGGGCCAGATTGTGCAGGGCTGCCTGGACTGTGGTGAGAAGGTCGGGGCCATGGGTAGGGTCTGAGCAGAGAACAGACATGATCTGCCTAGGGTGTTGTAGTTGGCTGAATGCTGGCTTCAAAAAAGATATGTCCAATATGGCCATAATCTCCAGGACTTGTGAATGTGACCTTAGTTGGAAAAAGGGTCTTTGCAGAGGTCATTAAGGATGTTGAGATGACATCATCCTGGATTATATGGATGGGCCCTAAATCCAATGACAAGTGTCTTTAAGAGACGGGAAGAGAAGAGACAGAGGAGACCACGTGACCAGGGATGCCGAGATTGCTGAGATATGCCCACAAACCCAGGTATGCCTGGAGTCACGAGAATCTCCCCTAGAGCCTCAAGGGGGGTGTTGGCCCCGTCAACACCTTGAGTTTGGATGTCTGGCCTCCAGAATGGTGAGAATACATTTTGGTTGTCTTAAGCCACTCAATTTGTGGTAACGTGTGATAGCAGCCACAGGAAACTCATTCATGTGTTTGCAGGCTCCCTCTGGCTGTGTGGGGAACAGACCTGTGTGTGTGGGGGGGGGGGGGTACAGCCAGGAGTTTGGGCCCAAACAACTGCCACGGATAGTGCCCCAATAGCTGATCTGGGGAAGGTCAACTTGGGAAAAGGCCAGAAAGAAATGAAATGAACGAACGAACGAATGAATACATACACTGCGTGTGTGTTCTGAACATACACAATTTGAGAAGGGACTCCTTTGAACTAAAGGGATTAATACCTCTCAAGTGTATAGAATGGACACGTGAGAGGTTCTCAATAAATGTGATTGTGTCAAGGCTCCTGACAAAAAAAAAAAAAAAAGAAAAAAAAAGGCACCATTTTCCCCCTGCCACCCCTAAGACAAGATGCTTTTTATTGTAGGGCTTTAGTGACCATCTCATTTTTTAAATGCATAGGACTTGTGTGGAAATTAAATTATGAGGTTCAAGCTCTTAGCTTGGGTGCCCTTTCCTCCATATCACAGTCTAAAAAAAAAAAAAAAAAAAAAAAAAAAAAAAAGCTTTAGCTGGATTAAGTATCCAGCATCCCTATCCTGATCCCTGGGAGGAAGGGGACACAGGGCAGGGGGAGATCAAAGGTGGGAGCAGACAGCTAGACTGACAGAGCTAGGTTGGCAGGTGCTGGGCATTTTCCTCAGCTTGGCTCAGTTCCTGTGTTGCCAGTAACCCAGAACCCCTACGGGGTCCCTGGGCAATGCCCAGGTTGATCCTTATGCTCTGCTTCCTTGGTCATGGGATGTACCTCTGTCTGCAAGGGTGCCCCTCCCAGCCCAGAGGATATCCCTGGTCCCTTGGCTTGTGCCCTGCCTGCCTTGGAGTGTGACACTACAGCCCACAGAAAAGGAGGAAGCAAAACCCACTGGGTTTCAGAGACACGTGCTGGGTCACAGCTCCCTGAACACCCCTCCCTTGGGTGAGGGCAGGAGATTTGATCCCTCCTCCATACCAGTGTTTTACGTTGCAGAGTCTAGGGTTCAAATCCCACTTGTCACTCTTACTGAGTGACCTCAGGCATGGGGCTTTACCTCTCTGAGCCTTGCTGGCCCATCTATAGAATGGGGATCGTCTCATGGGGCACAACTCATGGGTGGCTCAGTCGGTTGAACATCTGACTTCGGCTCAGGTCACGATCTCATGGTTTGTGAGTCTGAGCTCTGCATCGGGCTCTGTGCTGTCAATGCAGAGTCTGCTTTGGATCCTCTGTCCCCTCTCTCTGCCCCTCCCCAGCTTGCACGCATGTGTGCATGCACTCTCTCTCAAAATAAATAAGTAAACTTAAAAAACAACAACAACAACAAAAAAGGGTGGGGGATCATCTCATACTCATCTAGGGGGTGGAGGCTTGGTGAACTCTGAATGGTTTAAGGGGTGGGTCTCAGAGTCCTACCACCCTGGGTTCAGAGCTTAGCCATGTATTCCTGGGAACCAAGGCTCCCTTCTCGGAGCTTTACTTTCCTCCTCAGACCAATGGGGAAACAAATATACCAACCTCACATTTGTCAATGAACCCATCCATGGGAGACAGGCAGCATAGCAAATCCCCCAAACAAGCTTCTTGGTGACATCTGTGTATCCCCTAGTACTCTGTACACACTTTTAGCACAGATAGACTTATGTGTCCCTTAAAAAGCTAAGTCTGTGCCCAGCACATCACAACCACTCAATAAATGTTTGTTGGCAACAGAAGAAATGGGGTAGAATGGAAACCTTTGAAAAAAGACGTTCACAGGGGTCTCTCTAGACCCAGTGACATTTTTTTATACACAATGATAACCAGCTTGTGCTCTAAGCCCAGAGCAGATGGGTGGGTGCAGATTACAGCCTTTCAGCCTGAGAGTAAAATTCAGTTTAAGTTTGATTCAAGCCACCTGAGAGGGCAAAGGAGGGTGCAGGGCCAGTTGGCTGCTGAAGCACCAGACTACACCACAGGAAATATTTACAAACCTATGGGCCTTCCATGTGGTTCGAAACAGAAACGTTCTTGTGTTTGAAGGAGCTGATTTTCACTTGATTGTGCAGACCCCTTCGGACTGAACAATCGCCTGAGGTCAAGTCTACAGAAAACGGAACAGAGCACTGGTTTTGTAAACTTTGTTTTGTTTTGTTTTGAGCAGTAGAACCTTCATTTCAAAGGACCTTTAGAAGGTGCCCTTCCTAGGGAGAGAAGATGCTTGGTCTGAAAAACAAATGAGTAAAAAACAACAAAATACATCATGATTGGTGAATATTTCTGAGTTGGAACTCCAAAATCTAAGCTGTCTCATCCCTGCTCAAAACTGTTTTGTGGCTCCCCACTGCCCTCAGGGCCAAGGGCAAACTTCTTATTCTTACCATGTCCTCTAGGGCCCAAAGCTGTCTCCAGCTCTCACTTCATGCCTGAATTTCAGCTTTGGAAGCTCCCTGTCCTCCTAGATGTTTCTCTCCAGGGGTCCCCAAGCCCCTCACGCCCACCATGTCCTCAACTGTCCTTAGCAGCTCTCCCAAACCTGCTGCTCTTCTGGGTCCCCATTTCAAGGACAGCTATCCTATTCATCCTATGGGTCTCAGCCTATGTGTCACTTCTTTCAGAAAGCACCCCCCCCCCCCCCACCGCCCTGACTCCCCTGGAGTCCTGGGCATCGTCCTGGACCCTCCACAGCTTGTCCACTTGGCATCCTGAAGGTCTCTCCCACACACACCCTTTTTCTCCCCTCCACAGCCTCGACCTGCCCTCTGGGATCGAGGGATGCCACTCCCACTGGGATCCCCACTCCCGCCACCTCCCTTGGTTCCCAATCTCTATCCAACCCTTTTAGTCCCCCTCCATCTGAATGGAAAATTGTTCCTTTCCCGCTCAAAAACCTATGCCCCGGGGCGCCTGGGTGGCGCAGTCGGTTAAGCGTCCGACTTCAACCAGGTCACGATCTCACGGTCCGTGAGTTCGAGCCCCGCGTCGGGCTCTGGGCTGATGGCTCAGAGCCAGGGTTCCAATAGTCCCTGGGCTTCTCCATCCCACAGGACCTTTCTCTGGGCTGAAGGCTCAGAGCCTGGAGCCTGTTTCCGATTCTGTGTCTCCCTCTCTCTCTGCCCCTCGCCCGTTCATGCTCTGTCTCTCTCTGTCCCAAAAATAAATAAACGTTGAAAAAAAAATTAAAAAAAAAAACCAAAAAACCTATGCCCCCCACCACCCCCTGGCATCCTTACGACAAAGTCTCAGCTCCTCACTGTGCTTCCCAGAGCCCTGAATGATCTCCCCTTAATAACCTCTTTGGTTTACTGTCTCATTTATGTCCCATCCATATTTAATATCTTTCAGTTCCCTGAACTGAAACCACACTTTTACCACCAAACACTCCCACAGCTGCTCCTCCTGCCCAGCACACCTTTCTCTCCTCTTCCTGTTGCTCATTCCTATCAGCTCATGTGCCACCTCCCCTAGGAAGTCCTCCCTGACTCCCGGGCTGGTCCAGAACCACCCCCCACTTTGGGTTCCAATCGTCCCTGGGCTTCTCCATCCCACAGGAACTTTCTGTTTCCCCAGCCCCAGCCCTGACCGGTCTGTGCTGTCACGGCCTGGTGATGGGTTTGTTTCTCCCACTGGACTATGAAACCCAGGAGGGCAGCGCTGGGCTGTCTCAGTCGCTGCAGTGTGCCCATTACCACCCAACACAGGGACAGTAGGTATCAGTTCATTCATCTAGTCATTCAACTAGTATTCAATGACTACTCACTGATAAGGCCTGTGTAGAAACTGGAAAGATAGCACAAAACAGGAAAAAACAAAATCCTAGTAAAGATGACATTCTTTTTGGGGAGTGAGACAATAGATAGACGCATGAAGTATATAGTATGTGCCTTGGAGAAAAACAAGTAGGGGAGGGACATAATAGCCTCACAATTGAAAATGGTGGATGGAGGCGCCTGGCTTATTCGGTAGAGCATTCGACCCTTGATCTCAGGGTCATGAGTTCAAGCCCCACGTTGGGCGGAGCGCTTACTTAAAAGAAAAAAACCACTAAGTGTTAGGGGTGCCTGGGTGATTCAGTCGGTTAAGCGTCCAACTCTTGATTTCGGCTCACTGTTCGTGAGATCGAGCCCCACATTGGGCTGTGCGCTGGTGGCTTGGAGCCTGCTTGGGATTCTCTCTCTGCCCCTCCTCTGCTCGTTCTCTCTCTCAAAATAAATATTAAAAAAAAAAAAGAGAGAGAGAGAGAGAGAGAGAGAGAGAAAGTGGTTGATGTCTCAGTTCAAAAATAACACCACCGCACATCTGGGGGCAAGGCACTGTTCTCCCCATTTCGGATGAGGCAGTAGGGTTCAGGGAAAACTCTGCTCGGGTTGTACAATGTCAAGTCTGTCGGTATGGAGTTCGAACCCGGGGCTCAGTTCTGTTCCAGGATACCACGATGTCGGAAACCAATTCATGAATGTAACATACAGGCAGAATGTCTTTTCCTTGCCACCCGGAGGGAGGGCAGGAAGTGGGGTGAGAGGGCAGGGCCCCTTGTTACTGAACCGAGCGCTGCTGGAAGCACTTTACGTATTCAGTTTCTCACCAAATTAGCCCTTTCCTTAGCCCCATGTGACGGAGGAGGAAACTAAAGACCCAGAAAGGTTAAGTCATTGGCGCAAAAGGACACAGCCAAGAAACAGTGGAGCCAGGGTTTGACCCTGAGCTGCCTCGGGGCCCCAGGTGTAGACAGCCGCCTCTCCTGTTGTTCATCATCTGTAGATCCGTGGCTGTCCGCCACCCCTCCCCACCACCCCCAGCAGCAGCACGTGAACCAAGAGGTGGCATTGGCTTCGCAGACACTCTAGCAACATCTCCTCTCCCTCCCAGTCTTTGAGGGGGACGTCGGAAGCTTTCTCCAAATATAAAGGATATGGTGCTCCCTCTGGCCAGGCTGCTCTGGCCGATCCATCCTTGGTCGAAGTTCTGGAGCTGCTGCTGCTGCCGTTTCATGTCACATCGTGTCACATCAGATTGAGTCTCTCTTCTCCAAATCCTCCCACGGCTCCCGTCTCACTCAGAGTAAAGCCAAAGTCTTGTCCACGGCCCATGACATCCAGATGATCTGCCGCCTCACTCCTCTGGCTTCATCCCCACCCCTCTCCTCCCTCACTGGCCTCTTTGCTATTCCTTAAGTATTCTACGTGTGTCCCCACCTCAGGCCCTTTGCATGTGCTGTTCTCTCTGCCTACAACGCTCTTCCTCGTAGAGCCTCGTCACTCTCTCCTCTCCTTCACGTCTTTGTTCAAATATACCATCTCAGAAGACCTTTCCTGACCACCTTATTTGAAACTGTAACCCTTACCATGCATTCCCATCCCGCGTTTTTCTTCCCCCTTCTTCTAACACATCATAGAATCCACTTACCTGTCTGCTTGTCTTTGACCCTTGCTAGAATAGAAACTTCATGGGTGCAGGGATCTCTTGTCTGTTTTGTTCACTGATGTGTCCCACCATGCCTAGCACAGTATTGGGCATGTAGAACATGCTTGATAAATATTTGTTGAATGAATACCTTGTGTTTGTATTGCCATATTGCAGATGCAGCAACTGAGGCACAGGGATATTAAGCCACCTGCTCAAAGCCATGCAACTTTTTAAGTACTAAGTGCTAGAACCAAGATTGGAGCCAGCGTTCCAGCCCCCAGGCACACATTGCTAACCACTGTCTCACGCTGCCTTTCCAAGGCAAGTCGAGTGAATAGGATACTTACCTCTCTACCTAGGCATTCAGGGTTGCTGAGGTTGGACTGAGGTGTGCCGGGACCTGCCTCATCTCTCTGTACCCCCGATTCTAAAAGCCAAGGGAACCTGGGTCTAAGCTAGCTAGTCTCCCCCCACCCCACACTACTCCTGGATTCCCACTACAGCGTCGGCTCAAAGCTCTCGTTTTGGGGGTGGCAGATCACTCAATCCAACAAGGCAGAAATAGGGATTAAGTATTTACCCAAGCAAGGTTTGTGATGGCCGATGGGCCACCCCCTCAGGTGTGGTGACGTGGCAGAGATGAGAACATGGAGACTGTGACGTGGGGTGGCGTGGGTGGTTGCCATGGCAGAGGGTATCATGACACAGGGAGTGTACCGACACCATGGGAATGATGAGGGCACCCGAGGGGAGGGGGGGAGGTGACAATGAAGAGGTGATGAAGGGGACCGCATGAGGGTGAGGGTGACATGGTTAATAACATTATTAGTCCAAATCTCCACATCAGGATGAGCATATCACAAGAATAAATTTGCAGAATCCTCATAATCGTCCTTGATGTAGGTGTCCTTGTGTGCGTTTTACAGATGAGGAAGCTGAGATTGCAAAGGTGTGATCAGGTGGTCAAGGTTACCCAGGGTTTAGCGGTGGAGCTGGGATTCTGGCACACGCCAGGATGGGACTCTAGCCCATACGGTGGTGAGTATGTGAGAGGTGACACGGAGAAATGACGGCAACACGGAGGCAAGAGAAACAACTGGAAGGCAGAGTGGCTCCTTATCGGGAAAACTAGAAGCATGAGGCATGGACGGTGACTGTTAGGAAGCAAAGGTGACATGGGAGGAATGGAGTGAAAATGACACAAGGGAAGGGTGACTGCGATTTAAGGAGATGGTGACAGGAGGCGTGTGAAGGTGACATGGGGGTATGATGACGGCTTCAGTAAGGACTTCATAAAAGAAAAATAGCAACAAAAGAAGACAGCAGGTGACGGAAAGCAATGGTGACTTAAAGGGGGAAGACTGCAACGTAGGGTGGCAATAGGGACTTAGAACGAAAGCGAATTAAGGCGGCTGACAGCGACATAAGGAGGGTGACGCCGACAGAAGCGGGGTGGTGACGATTTAACCGGGGCGCGACACAAGGGGAGGAATGGCTACATAAAGGGGCACTGGATGACAAAAGGGAAGAAATGAATTACGGCGGGAAGGGCAACATGAAAAGGCTAACAGAGGCGCCGCGCCCCCAGATCGCACAGTACCTGCACTCCGCGTCTCCCACTCCGGGACCCAACCCCGCACGCACCTTGCCGGCTGGAGCCCCGCCCGACCACCCCCGCCTCGCACAGGCGCACTCCGGCAAGACTGCGGGCTAGCGGGGGCTAGGCATGTGCCTTTCTCATTGGCTGCGCTCCTCGCTAGAGCGGGGCGGAGCGAAGCGCCTGGGAGACCATGGGAGGTCACGTGACGGTTGCGGCCACACTCTCGCTGGTGGCGGCCGGGTGGGCTAGAGCGGCCGCGGTCGGTCGGCCCGGCTTCCGGCGATGGGGGCGGTGCTTCCGGGGCGGGCAGCCGGGCCGAGGGAGGAGGGTCTGACAGTTGGCGCCGCCGGGGAGGGAGGGCGGGCGGCGCGAGTGGGCGCGGGCAAGGAGGGTCAGGTGAGGCGCGGGCCATGGGTGGTGGGACTGGGCCGGATGCGGAAGGGATGGATGGCGTTCTGGTTCTGGAGTCATTCTCGGCGTCGCTGTGCGGCCCGGACAAACGACTTCTTTCTCTGAACCTCAGTTTCCTCCTCTGTAGAATGGGGGCCAGAATCTGGCATAGCATCCTCCCTCTGGATTGGAGTGAGAGCTCAGCTCGTGCATGTTGGAGACCCTAGTTCAGCGCCTAGCACACTGCACACTTCGTACTATACTTTTGTTAGTACTGTACTGATGAAAATGTTTGCGCTTGGCATGGAAGATCTGGGTGTGGGGGCATGAAATTGGAGGCCGGCAGATTTCGGTTCAAGTCCCAGCTCAGCTTTGTGGCAGTAGCCTGTGCCTTAACCTCTCTGAACCTCATTTTCCTTATTTGCAGAACGAGGGCTAATAGTACCAATATCATAGAGTCGTTGTGAGGATGCTAATGAAATGTGCATGTGAATCCCTTAACACAGGGCTTCGTACAGTATTGAGTAAGAGCTCCATGTATTGGGACTATGATAATAATGACTCTGAGAGTTACCGGTGTAGCTGGGACTTGCAAGGGAGTAAAGGGTTGGAGGAAGCCCAGAGACAGCAATAGGAAAAACTGGAATCTGGAATTGGGCAAATCGACGTCCTGCCACTTCCTATTTGACCAATTTTGCCGGATCTCCTAGATTTAAGTTTTTCTTTTTTTTTAAAACCACTAATGCATTTTCCTCCAGTCAGTTCACTTGAGATGGACATTTTGCATTGCTGTACTAATGGAAAACCAGCATTGCTGGCTGTGAAAAGAAGGAAAACTTAACCTAAAATGCAGCGGAAGTAGAACAGTCTATTAAATTGTAGACAGAAGCTGAAAGAGATTGAAATAACCTGTGCTTTGCGATTCCACAATGCCACGGACCCTATCAAGTTATACTCTGTTCTTCACTCGCATTTGGCACGGGACTGACAAAAGTCAGTGACTGTCCTACCCTTTCTCTAGCTCACCGAAGGTGCATTTATTTAACGCGTATGTACATAGCACTTATCTCCTGCCAAGCATTGTTGTAAGCACTTGGTGTTTATGAACTTGCTTCATCCTTCTAACCACTGTAAGAATAGATACTCCTATCCTTCTTGTTTTAGAGTTGAGGGGAAGTGAGATCCAGAAAGGTTCAGCCACTTGCCCCAGGGTCAGGGTTCAGAAGTGGTAAAAGGATTTAGGTCCAAGCCTTTTAAAAAAGGGCTTAGCAAGGGAGTCTGATACATGGTAATTTCTTGAGTTTGGGGAATTGTCATTTTCTATTATTAACGTTCCAATTTTCACTGTTCAGAAAGTCAGCGCTGGAGATGGGCTTTTAATGAAGGAGAGAGGCAATTGAGTCCAGCAGGGTGACCTCTGCAGCTGTAGGGAGAGGATACCAGTACTCAAAGGCTTCTGGTAAGCATTAACTGGAACCTTGCCAAGACTGACCACAGTGCCTGGCTTGTAGTAATCGCTCAACCAGTGTTAAATCATAGTCATTGGACTGACTTGGGTTCAAGTCCTGGCTTATAGTTATTTGCTGTGTGATCCCGGACCTGCCACTCTCGTTTGTAACGTGGGGATCGTTTTAGGGGCGCCTGGGTGGCTCAGTGGGGTAAGCGTCCGATTCCAGATTTCAGCTCAGGTCATGATCTCGTGGTTCATGGGTTCGAGCCCCGCATCGGGCTCTGCGCTGATGGTATGGAGCCTGCTTGGGATTCTCTCTCCCCCTCTCTGCCCCTCCACTGCTTGCGCGCGCTCTCTCTCAAAAATAAAAAACATTCAAACAAACAAACATGGGGATCATTTTAACTTTGTTCCCCAGGTGGTTGTGGGGAGACACTGAGCTGTGTATATTCAGTGCCTGCCGAGGAAACATTCAACAAGAGCTACTGAATGGGCCCTGGAATCCGGGAGAACTTGTTTTCAAATCCCAGTAAAGTCACTTGCTAGATGTGGCATTTGGTAAATGACTATACTTCGACGAGTAGGTTTTTTTTCATCGATTAAGATGGGGCTAATAATAGTGCTCAGTCATGAGGAGGTTGTGAGGTGTCGACACGATGCCTGGCTCCGGTTCTGGTGCATAGTCAGTGCTCAGTACGTGAGATTTGTTTTCCTGTCTGACATATCGAACCCTTGCCATGCCCTGCTCTTTGAGAGATGCTGGTTTTGCGGTCTTTGGCCAGTGGCAAAACTCTCCCCAGAGGGGAAAGTAGATCTTAGGAGTCAGGTACGGGGCAGAGTGATGTCTGTGGTCACGTTCATCAATAAGACATGCAACCAAAGCCAGAGGTGGTCAGGATGAACCCTCACTGGAGGTAGAGGAGAGAGTCTCACATCTGGTGACTTCAGGAGAGCTTCACAAAGCAGGTGGCCAGGCAAGCAGAGTGAAGGAGAGCTTGCCAGGAGGACAGGATAAGAAAGCATTCTGGGCCCAGGTGACCTGCTGTGGGAAAACCAGGGGGGCAGGCAAAGCCCTTGGGTGTTAGAGGACAGGCTAAGGTGGGATCCCTGGGAGATAAGAACAGCCACTGCTTCTAGACGAGTTGGAATGTGCAGGCACTGCCGCAGGTGCCCCGTGCATAGAAACTCGCCTGGCCTTACAGCAGCCCTTCAAGGGTAGTACCATCTGGACCGTCCCTGTCCCTATTTACAGATGAAGACGCCAGGTTGACTAGTGAAGTAACCTGTTAAGACCACACAGCTAGCATGTGGTCGAGCCAGATTTGAACCCTGCAGTCTGGTTCCAGGGCCCTTACTCTTCTGCTGTCTCTCCTGTACCGTCAAAATGGGGACAGGGAGGGGCAGACTGTGGAGGACGCCGAGAAGGGGTGAGGGAGAAGGATCAGAATCGGGGGCTGAGGTGGGTAGAAGAGGGCAGAGGGGCTGGAGGAGAGGGCAGGGCTGGAGAAGGACAGGAGGGCTGAGTGGGAGGTTTGGGCCCGGGCAGCGTGGGACGAGTGGTCCTGGAGACCGATGATGTGGACCCATCAGGCAAGGAAGTTTTTCCCTTTTAGTTTCCTTTCAGCCCTGCTCTTCATGTTCAGGGGAAAGTCTCCTCCGTTGGTGCTGGTATGTCTTTAACAGCTTCCGGGCACCTGCAGTCTTACCTAAGTGGACACTGGTTTCCCATTTCTCCTCCGAGGCCCCTCGTGAGGCGGTGGGCCACCTGTCTGCGCTCAGCTCCCCCTCCTCTCCTCCCCTCCGCTCACTCACTGCAGCGCAGTCTCAACGGCTCCGTGTGTGCGGTCCCCCTCACATGCCAGATGGGCTCCTGCCTCAGGGCACTGGACTTGCTGTCCCTTTTCCCGGAACACTCTTCCTCTACAGAACCACGTGGCTCGCTCCTCCACCTTCTTCGGGTCTCTGAATGTCACTGTAGAACGGTCTCCCCTGTTCCCCCTGTTTAGAATTGCAGCCCCTCCCTTCCTGGTCCTCCAGGTTTTCTCCATGACACCAAAGGCTTTCTGACTCACCGTATCCTTATCTGTTCTGCCTGTTTACTTCTCTGTCTTCCCCTCTCCCCAGTCTCCACCTAGATGCCACACTCTGTGTTTTTGTTCCCCTCCGTATCCTTAGCTCCTAGAATAGTGCCACACGCAGAGTAGGTTGTCAGGAAGCAGTTTGGGAACGGCTGACTAGTGGGCATTTACGGTTAAAGTCTTGAGCAGGGGTGTCTTTTGTTTTCTTTTTCTTTCTTTTCCTTGCTCATTCCAGCCAGAAACTTTTGAGGTGTGTGGGAACAGAGCTGCGTACATTTGCCGTCCCTGGGCCTTGTCCCAGGCAGCAGTGATAGTTGTGGTGGCAGCTCTATCCCAGGCTGACTTCCTGCCAGCTGTTCCAGGCTATTCCTGGGCTGTGAGCCCCCAGCCCAGGAACGCTTCTCTGGCAGGCAGACCGACAGGCAGCAAGGGAGGGACGTACGTTACACTCACAGCCTGTGGCGACTCATGGGCCCTTCTCCCCTTGTTCTGTCTTCCAGGCTCCCGGGAGCAGCACCAGGGCCAGGGAGACAATGGTCTCAGTGACTATGGGTGAGTCTGTGGTCTTCTCTCTGGGCTCCCTCTCCCCACTGTCCTTTTTGAGGTATGACCTTGGTGAGGGGAGACGAGGTGGGGGAGGGAGGGCCAGGTCACTGGCAGGAACAGCTGTACCCTGAGGAACGTGGAGGCGGGGCCAGGGCCTCTCCGCTCTGTGTGTTGGCCTCCGGACAGCATGGTCTAGCCTTAAAGAACTTGTGTCATGAAGTCCAGCAGCGCCTGGGTTTTCTCACCTATAAAATGGAGATACTAACAGTTCCTTACATCCTAGGATGTTGTAAGGAGTAGAGAGCTTGTTGCACATCAGATCTTGGGCATGGTTCTTGACAAATGCTAGCCGTTATTATTCTCATGAGCTGTGTCTCTGTATTCTCTTTAAGCCCGTATTTTGGGATTGCCCAAGCACTGAGGTCAGCTGGCAGCTTTGCAATTTTTTGAGATTTGTGCATCTAGAAAAGTACATAAAACGTCGGAAGAGCAATTAAGAAGCGAACATCGGAATACATCCTTCACGATTCCATTTACGTAAAGCACAGAAACAGCCCAAACCAATCTGTACCATTAGAAGGTGGTGGTTGCCCTCGAGACGCCACTACACAGGGAGCGGGTCGGGGGCGACACCCCCCCCATCGTGGCTTCTGGGATGTTGGAAATGTTTTATTTCTGGATCTGGGTGCTGGTCTGCAGGCGTGTGTTGGTTTGTGAAAATTATCGACCTATGTGTATCCTTGTATGTGTGTATGTTCTAGTTCAATACAAACGTTTTAAAAACGAACCATCCAGGCCAAGAAATACAATGTTGCCAGCCTCCCCAGAGCCCATCCCAGTCACAACCCCCTCGCTCCTCCAGATGGAATCAACCATTATCTCTTCTTTGTGATCATTTCTCCTTGCCTTTTATAGTCGTACCACCAATGAGAATATTCCTATTCTTTAGACTTTGGTTTTGAACTTGGGGGAACAAAATCGTGCCTTGTGTTCTCTTGTGTGTGGCTTCTTCTGTACCACACAACATCTGAGCATCCCCTCTGTTGCCGTGTGTAGCTGTGGTTCTCTCCTCTGCACTGCTGTGTGGTATTTACTGTGTGAGTGGCCGCCCTTTGTTTACCTGCCTGTGTCCGTGGCTACTGCATTGTTTCTGGGTTGGGGCTGTTACAGACGGACTGCTGTGAATATTCTAGTGAATGTCTCCTTGTGTGTATAGCAAGCCATACCTCACTGAGTCCATGACCCACGCTGTTGCCCATCTTTAATATTTCGGAAATGGGGGTGCTTATGACCATTTTATTGGCAGTATATTTTCCTCTTCAGTAGGACATAAAATGATGGTGGGGGCCTGATGTGGGGATGTTGGCAGTTCCTTGACTTTCTGCTTCAGGCAGCTAGCTACCCCCAAGTGATGTGGCACCTTTTTCCTCCTCAATAAGATTTTTTAAAAATTAGTTTTAGAGAGGGGCGCCTGGGTGGCGCAGTCGGTTAAGCGTCCGACTTCAGCCAGGTCACGATCTCGCGGTCCGTGAGTTCAAGCCCCACGTCAGGCTCTGGACTGATGGCTCAGAGCCTGGAGCCTGTTTCCGATTCTGTGTCTCCCTCTCTCTCTGCCCCTCCCCCGTTCATGCTCTGTCTCTCTCTGTCCCAAAAATAAATAAACGTTAAAAAAAAAAATTAAAAAAAAAATTAGTTTTAGAGAGAGGGGCTCCTGGGTGGCTCAGTTGGTTAAGGGTCCAACTTTGGCTCAGGTCGTGATCTCATGGTTTGTGAGTTCAAGCCCTGCTTTGGGCTCTGTGCGGAGAGCTGGGAGCCTGGAGCCTGCTTCAGATTCTGTGTCTCCCTAGTTCACTGCCCCTTCCCCACTAACACTCTGTCTCTCTTTCTGTCTCTCAAAAATGAATAAACATTAAAAAAATAAAAAAAAATTATTTTAGAGAGAATGTAAGCAGGGGAGAGGGACAGAGAGAGAGAGAGAGAAAGAGAAAATCTTAAGCAGGCTCCACACTCAGCGTGGAGCCTGAGTGAAGCTTGATCCCACAACGCTGGGATCATGACCTGAGCCGAATTCAAGAGTCAGACACTTAACTGACTGAGCCACCCAGGCTCTCCCCCTAACCTTAATAATAGTTTAATTAAGATACAATTCACATTTTATACAGTTCAATGGTTTTGTGTTTTTAAGTAAGCTCCACACCTATCATGGAGTCCAACATGGGGCTTGAACTCCCAACACTGAGATCAAGAGTCGGATGTTTAACCGACTGAACCACTCAGGCACCCCCGCTCAGTGGTTTTTATCCACGGAGGTATACAACCATCATCACAATCAATTTCAAAACCTTTTCATCACTCCTCCCAAACGCCCATACCCATTAACTGATAGTCGAGTTACTCTCTTTTCCTCATCGGCCTCTCAAAACTACTAATCTACTTTCTTTCTTTTTTTTTTTTAATGTTTATTTATTTTTGAGACAGAGAGACAGAGCATGAACAGGGGAGGGGCAGAGAGAGAGGGAGACACAGAATGTGAAACGGGCTCCAGGCTCTGAGCTGTCAGCACAGAGCCCGACGCGGGGCTCAAACCCACAGACCGCGAGATCATGACCTGAGCCGAAGTCGGACGCTTAACCGACTGAGCCACCCAGGCGCCCCTACTAATCTACTTTCTGTCTCTGTAGTTCTCTGTAGATGTTTACCTGTTCCAGCCATTTCATATAAATGGAATCATTTTGTGGTGCCTTTTGATATTTAGACAAAGTTGCCTGCTTTTGGCTAACAGAACCCAGGGCCCCATGCCTGGGCAGGTGGATGGTGCCTGTGCAAGGCAGCAAAAGCCCCCCTTCTCTGGGCTGGTGGGGGAGTCCTGAGGGCATGAGCTCCTCACCTGCCTCAGTCCTGGGGAGATGGGCTTGTGGCCAGGTGGGCAGGGGCCTCCCTGGGAGAAGAGTGGTCCCTGGGCTTGGCCTGAGTTCTGGATGGCCACCAAGACCAGAATCTCTTTCCCCACTCCGAGGCTCAGTTGTCTGATAAGCAAAATGGGCCTAGCAGTAGCAGACTTCTTCTCATCTAACATAGCATGGATTGTTGGGTGCCATGCTATATACCTTGAGAAAAAGTTTCACCAGTTAAAACCACGGCACACCATTGATTCTGAGGTGGATCTTAGTTTCAGAGGTGTTAAAACGTGAAAAAAAAAATCTTTTGGAATTAGTGATCTTATCTAACACACATTGGCCACACCTAGTTTGAAAGTCACACCCAAGAGGCCAACAAAGAAGTTTCCAGACAATAAACTTTCATGGGTGGGTGCCTCCTTGGTCTTGACCTTGGCCTGGGTAATGGTGGTAGAATAATAGAGTAATAATAATGATACTACTACTAATAATAATGGCAGCTGCTATGAGTTGATGTTGTCCCCTGGCCAGGTGTCATTCAAGGCCCTTTATGTGGACTTTCTCATTGAGTCTGCACAGTGATCTGAGGATGTTCGTGTTATCACTAGAATTCGAACTCGATGAAGGAAGGGATGTTGTCTTGTGCCTTGCGGTATCCCCGGTGGCTGGAATGGGACCTGGCCTGTGCCAGTCCTCAATAAATACTTACTGAGTGTATTATCGTAAATTCACAGATGAGGAAACTGAGACACCAGGCGTTAACCTCCCATTGTCTCTTGGCCCGGAAGTGGCAGAGCCAGAATTTCAACCCAAGCTCCAAAGCCTATACTTGCTGCTCCTACAGTGAGGAGAGGGCTTTATTGACGCTCACAGGCCAGCTCTGTGTCCCTTCTTCCCATTTACCTGTGGATCCTGTCACTCTCTGGAGCTGGGCCTGTCAATGGGGACCAGGGCGGAGAATGCAGAGTCCCAGCTCCCTGAAACCTGGCACTGGCCAAGCATGGGGACAGCCGCTGCGGGTCACATCCCAGGGCAGGGTAGAGCTTATAAGGAGAAGGGCGGTACAGCAGCACATGGGTTGGGGACTCTGCTTCCTGTTAGCGATGTGGCCTGAGGCCAGCTGCCCAACCTCTCCCTGCCTCAGTGTCCTCATTGGCCAAGTGTGGGAGTCCTAGTGCCGCTGAGCTCACAGGGCTGTCGCGGGCCTAGTTCCACTGTCTGCGTGAAGCGCTCAGCCAGGGCTTGGCACGCGGTGAGCATTTAATTTGTGGGAGCTGCTGCTGTTGTGGCTGCTGTTGTGGCTTTTCGGCTGCTCTTCTCTAGAGAGAACAATGGGAATAATGAACCCTGTCCGCCCCTCAGCCACTTCCGAGTGGATCCAGTTCTTTAAGGAAGCCGGCATTCCTCCCGGGCCTGCTGTCAATTACGCCGTGATGTTTGTGGATAATAGGTAAGGGGGCCCGAGGGGACAGAGCTGAACCTGGAGAGAGGCGGAGAGAGGCTGGGAGAGGTGGGGGGAGCCTGGGGGGGGGCGGGGGGAGATGGGAGCTGGCTGGCCCTTCCATCCTGGCGCACTGGCGGCCTCACCACTCACCCTCCCCTGTAGGATCCAGAAGAGCATGCTGCTGGATCTCAACAAAGAGATCATGAATGAGCTGGGCGTGACTGTGGTGGGCGACATCATCGCCATCCTCAAGCATGCCAAGGTGGTGCACCGCCAGGTGGGTGTCCCACCCCACCCCTTGGTCCCCGGGTTTAGGGGGGTTTAGGGCGCGGTGGAGCAGCGGTAGCAGAGCCAGCAGGAGGCTTGGAGGCAAAGACAGGCAGACCTGAGCGCCAAGGCTGGCTGCACCATTTGTTGTGTGACACTGGGCATGTTGCCTAACCTCTCTGAGCCTTTCTTTCTCCATTTGTAACATTAAAAAAAAAAAATGTTTATTTTTGAGAGAGAGAGAAAGAGAGAGAGTGTACACACAGGGTGAAGGGCAGTGAGAAAGAGGGACAGAGGATTCGAAGCGGGCTCTGTGCTGACAGTGGAGAGCCCAATGCGGGGCTTGAACTCATGAACTGTGAGATCATGACCTGAGAGCCTAAGTCGGATGCTTAACCGACTGAGCCACCCAGGCGTCCCTCTGTCTCCATTTGTAGAATGCAGATAGGCAGACCTATCTTGCAAAGTAGTTGTATTACGTTAAATAAAGCCCCAGTACAGTGTAAACAGTAGGGCCTCAGTAAAGGCTCTCTATTACCATTACTAGTTCTCATCTTCCCCGTGACAATAACATCATTAGCAGGATTCTTGTCTGTCCCCAGGACAGGAGCTCCCCGCTTAGGACCCAGGTGCTGACTTGGCCAACAACATGGGTGTTCCATTCTCGGCCCCTCCACTTACAGTGACCCTAGACTAGTGATCTTCACTTCCCTGAATCTTCTGAAACAGGCTTCTCCCACACCACTGCTGCTGTGGCCACCCACCAGATAGCATGTGGCACCGAGCTCCACACTGGGAATGAAGAGCTTGTTGAGCTTTGATAGCTGACATTTACCGAGCGCTTACCGTAGCCTGCCAGGTGCTGTCTCCATCCTTCATCCATTTTAACTCATTTCCTGCTCACTCCACTTGACTGAGAAGGAAACTGGCTCTAGAGCGGTGCTCTCAGACTCCCCACTTTACCAAATGGTAGCTGCTTCCCCCACCCAGGGACGGGCCTTCACCTGTCCAGCCAGCCAGGCCCCCGCCGTGATGGCTTTCTCACGTCAGGGACTTGAGTTATCACAGAGAAGGTCACTGGGCAACACTTTTTTTTTTTTCCTTGAAACTTTTAAATTTGGGAATGATTTTAGATTTACAGAAAAGTTCCGACAGCAGTACAGAAAGTTTCTGTACTTCCCTTAATGTTAACAGCTTCCCTTAATGTTAACATTCGTAGTAGCCACAGTCCATTTGTCAAAACTAAGAAATAAACATCAGGACACTGCTATTAACAAAAATACAGACTACTTGGATCTTATCAGTTCTTGTATTAAAGTCTTCTTTCTGTTTCATATACCACATTGCATTTATTTATGTCTCTTTCTGTCTCTTAAGTCCCCGTTGATTTATACCAGTTTCACAGTCTTTCCAGATAATGTTCGATGACCTTGACAGTTTTGAAGAGTACTGGTCAGTTGTTTTGTAGAATGTCTCTCCGTTTGGGTTTGTCTGATGCTTTCTCATGGTTAGGAGTGAAATGTTTTGAACTCTCTCCTGTAGCAGTTCAGGCTCTGATCCCCCTATGTTACTCAGATTTCTCAGATTATCCTTGTCCACATGGTATCCCAGGCACCTTTTTTTTTTTTTTAATGTTTATTTATTTTTGAGAGACAGAGAGCACGAATGGGGTGGGGCAGAGAGAGAGAGAGAGAGGGAGAGAGAGAGAGAGGGAGAGGGAGAGAGGGAGACACAGAATCCGAAGCAGGCTTCAGGCTCCAAGCTGTCAGCACAGAGCCCGACGTGGGGCTCGAACTCACGAACCGTGAGATCATGACCTGAGCCAAAGTCTGAGGCATAACCGACTGTGCCACCCTGGTGTCCCATTATTTTATTTATTTATATTTTTACAGGACATGTGCAAAGCCGCCACTGAGTCCGTGCCCTGCAGCCCCAGCCCCCTCCCAGGCGAGATTCGCCGAGGCACCTCTAGTGGTGAGTCCCGTCTACCCAGGGTTCCTTTCCTTCAGTCATACGCTTCAGCTGTAGAGGGGATACACCTGAAATCTGCAGAGGTGAAACAAAGCCATCTGAGGTTCTCTTAGGAAAAAAATAGTCTGGGTAGGGAGGTGGCAATATGTCCGGTCGATTTTCATTGGTGGCAGTTCTGCTCCATAACGTCACTGTGACCTCTGAATTAGTGAATATTGAGTCACTGCTTCAAGAGGAAGTACAAAGTTAGGTTCCTGTAAGCCTCTAGTCACAACATTTTTGTCAGTTGATTAACAGATCTTATTATTATTTTCTCTTAATGTTTATTTATTTTTGAGAGAGACAGAGACAGAATGCGAGTGGGTTAGGGGCAGAGAGAGAGGGAGACACAGAAGCAGAAGCAGGCTCTAGGCTCCGAGCCGTCAGCCCAGAGCCCGACGCGGGGCTCGAACTCACGAGCGGTGAGATCATGACCTGAGCCGAAGTCGGACGCTCAACCGACTGAGCCACCCAGGCTCCTCGACACAGATCTTATTTTATGTGTATTTCTGTTTAGAGACCTTTTACTTGTAATACATTGTTGATACATTAACATCAAGCTCACAGCCAACAGCACTGTGACTCCTGCCTAGACGAAGCTAATCTAACATGTATTTTCTCCATAAGGCACATCACCTGGGAATATGAGAAAGCACGTTGTCACTATGCTTGGGCGCCATTTTAAACAGCAAAATCACTATCCAAAAGCACAAAAGTGTAAAAAGGGGATACAAAATAGACCATGAGAAGGATACTTGTTTACCGTGAGAGCTAAAGGCAGAGAGTCCCCTTGTTTGACTTCAGTTGGGAGTGTGTGTTGGGTGACTTGAGTGTTTCACTGTTCAGTGCATGGCTGTGAATGGCAGCAAAAGCACCACAAATACTGGTTTTGGGGTTAGAAATCAATTATAGTGAATAGGCGAATTTGCAAATATGGAATCCGTGGATGGTGAGAATGGTATTTATACATTTGATTTTTTAGCAGTGTGATACCTTTTTTAAGAAAAATAAACTTTAGAAATTTAATATGCATATTAGCTTAACAAGCCCCAAACTGGTTTAAAATACAAGCTTTTATCTCTCGTGATTTTTTTTTTTAATGTTTTATTTATTTTTGAGAGAGAGAGAGAGAGACAGAGCACGAGTGGGGGAGGAGCAGAGAGAGAGGGAGACACAGAATCCGAAACAGGCTCCAGGCTCTGAGCTGTCAGCACAGAGCCCGACGCGGGGCTTGAACTCACAAACTGTGAGATCATGACCTGAGCCAAAGCTGGACACTCAACCGACTGAGCTGCCCAGGCGCCCCATATCTCTCGTGATTTTATGACATGGCTGGTCACTTCTGCTCTGGGTCAGCTCAGCTGATCTCAGTGGTCACCTGGCAGTTTGGTTGAGGCTGGGTGATCTAGGATGGCCTCACTCACGTCTGGTGGCTGGCTTGATGTCATCTGGACCAACAGAGGTGACTTGGCCACATGTCTCTCATTTTGCAGCAGGCTAGCCCAGGCCCCTCCACGCAGTGCTGATTGTAGGGCTCCCCAGGACAGCATAAGAGGGCAGATCCCAGTGTGCAAGGCACCTCTTAAGCTTCTGCCTGTATAACACTTGCTCTTGTCTCATTGGCCAAAGCCAGTCACGTGGCTAAGCCCACAATCAGTGTGGGCAGTGCCTACCCAAAAGCATGGACAGAGGAGGCTGAAAAAATTGGTGTTCTTTTCTGCAGCAGTCTTCCTCAACTTACACACAGAAAAGGGTTCCAATCATAAAGGTACAGCCGAATCACTTTTCACAAGTGCAACACTCGTGTAGCCAGCAGCATCCAAATCCAGAAACAGAAACATGACCAGCATCACTACCCGCCCCTCCTCTCCAGGGTACCCATTACCTTGATGTCTTTTTTTTTTTTTTAAGTTTATTTATTTATTTTGAGAGAGACAGACAGTGTGAGTGGGGGAGGGGCAGAGAGAGAGAATCCCAAGCAGGCTACGCACTACCAGCACAGAGTCTGACATGGGGCCTGAACCCACGAAACTGTGAGATCGTGAGCTGAGCCAAAACCAAGAGCCGGACGCTTAACTCACTGAGCCACCCAGGTGCCCCTTATTGACCCTGATTTCTAACAGCATTGATGATCTATTTTTTTAGTCTTTTTGCTCGTCTTTCAAATGTACGTCAATGAAATCAGATAGTATGTTATTTTTATACCTTTTTGAATGTCTTAGTGTCAAACAAGTTAAAAAAATTAAAACTAACAAAAATGCTCGTGGAGAAAATAGGCAGTTAGGAATAGAGGAAGCAGGCAAAGAAGGAAAGGGGTGGGGAAGAATGTTCCAGAGAAGCATTCCTGGTACACTCACTTCTATACACTTTATGATATACACCTTTGAACACGCATGTCTGTATCTATGTGTCTGACACCTGACTACAGTTCAAATTCGTTAGGGCGAAGATAGTTGTTTTTCTTCCACCCAAATGGTGCTTACCTGTCGTGACAAAACATCGTATGCCTTATCCCTTTTAAGCAAGACATCTCCCTCTGGGTACACTGCAAGAGGCAGGGCCTCCCAGCTGCTTACCTCTCATAGCAGAACATCCCGATCATCCCAGGACAGATTCTGTGCAGCCAGGTGGTTTACGGCTGGTCAGAAAGCCACCCCTATCCGGCTTCAGAGCTGTCTGAAGAAATGTCCTGGGGAAATTGTGGAGGGGTGTATACCGATCGTTACCAGGGGAGTGAGCAGGGCTGAAAACTGGCCATTTCTTCCTGGTGAGGGGCAGGGAAGAGGTCTGATTGGGAAGGGCCAATCCCCAGACTTCCGGGTGACAGTAAGGCTCCAGTTCTTGACCTGGGTGGTGGGTATGTGGGAGTTCACTTTTTGTTAAGTGGTCTCTGTGGGTTTGGTGTATTTTTCTGTATGCTATAGTTATAATTTAAAAAAATCAACCAAGTAATATATAATTGTGATAACGTATTGAGGGTCATTATGGGGAACTTGAGCAGGTTTTGAGAGAGAGCACATAGCAGAAAAAGAAAGGACTTTTGGGGAGTAGGTAGGGTGGAATACCCAAATCTGAAAGCCCTTGGTGGAGGGTCTGGGGATTACTGGGACTGTGGTATAAGCAGGGACGACATGGAGACCCCTTCCCTCCCCTGCAGGGCTTCCCCAAGAGCTTTTGAAACCTGTGCCCTAAAACCAGCTGTTCTGAAGACAAGACCCGTGTCTTTCCCATGCTGGGGTTGACCCTCTAGAGCATGCTGTAGCTCCCACCTCACACCCTGAAACCCCTCCTTCTGCTCCAAAGAAGACAGGGGCGCCAGAGCCTGCCCTCACCCCCATCCTTCATCCCCAGAAGGGGGTTACCGCTTATCTCCCCTCAGCCCAACTGGAGCCGGACCCACCACTGCTTAGGGACCTGGCTGAGTGATCCCCTCCTGGAGTCACCATTTCCTCGTCTGTAAAATTGGCTTGCAGTAGATCTGTCTGGTAGGGATGTTGGGATTTTCAGTGACAGTGTTCATCTTTGCCAGTAGATGTTCCGTGAGGACCTCTAAAGCACCAGAAGCTGTGATAGGCACTAGGGATACAGAAATAAATGGGCATTGTCTTCTCATGGGGCTTGCATGCTCGTGGGAGAGCCCACCAGCAAACAAAAACGTGTAATTTGACGTCAAGCAGCGATTAGGGCTACGAAGAAAAAGAGAGCCTTGCGTAGGGTCAGGGTGGTAGAGGGGATGGAGAGGTCCAGGAAGCTTTTTCTAAGGAGGTGCTGTCTGAGAGGAGACCTGAGTAAAGAGCCAGAGAAGGCCCGTTGGTACTCAGGGAACTGCATGCCAGGCAGAGGGAACAGCATGTGCTTTGAGAAGGTGCACACTTCTGGGGGAAGAAGATCCCCAGACCAGCTGGGCTGAAGTGGAGCTGGGAGAGGAGCTCAGAACAGCACTGGGTAACTGTTGGGTGAAGAGTGACAGGAACCAGTCTGGTCTAGGCCCTCAGGAAGGACCCCCAGGCAGTGAGGAGCGGGCTAGCTCCTGTTTAGACTGGCTTACGCCCAAGCATCCCCATCATGGCAGTGCAGCTACAGGGGGACCCCAGCTGCCCCTTCCCCATGTAGTCCCAAGGCTTGTCTTGTGTCCTGGCCTCCATCCCAGGGACGATGGGACTCTTGCCTTTCCTCCCTGCAGCTGCCTCTCGAATGATTGCTAACAGTCTGAACCGTGACTCCCCACCCGGCACTCCACCGAGGCGGCCGGACACCAGCACCTCCAAGATCTCAGTCACCGTGTCCAACAAGATGGCAGCGAAGACTGCCAAGGCTGCCGGTGAGGGGGTTTGGGCAGATGGCGGGAGGAGCTGGGGATGAGTGTGGGTTGGCAGATGGTATTTGGGGGTCACGTTCCGAATATCTCATGGTGCTTTGAAGGCCTCAGGGTGTCCAAAGCGTTTGGATTTGGTCAAGCCCCTGTACCTCTGTGTGCCTTGCTTTCCAAGTCTATAGAATGGGGACAGTGGGAAGCTGTGGACGTGGTGTACTTAACAGCACAGGGGCACGGCGGTTCTCACTCAGGGGTCTGTTCAGTCTTTTTAAATTTTTTATTTTGTTTTATTACGGAAAGAATGCTTAATATGGTGTCACCGTCTTTTTTTTTTTTTTAAATGTTTATTTATTTGTTTTGAGAGAGAGAGAGAACAAGTGGGAGGAGGCAGAAAGAGAGGGAGAGAAAGAATCTCCAGCAAGCCCTGTGTTCTCAGCACAGAGCCCGATGCAGGGTTGATCTCACAAATTGTCAGATCCTGACCTGAGCCGAAACTGAGTCAGATGCTTAACCTGCTGAGCCACCCGGGCGCCCCTGATGTCACCCCCTTAATTAAGTCTTAAGCGTACAGTACAGCTCTGTGGACTATGGGTGGCTCATTTTTTTTTTAATCATTTATTTATTTTTTAAATTTACATCCAAGTTAGCATCTAGTGCAACAATGATTTTGGGAGTAGATTCCTTGATGCCCCTCCCCCATTTTGCCCCCCCCCCCCCCCCACCCCTCCAGTAACCCTCTGTTTGTTCTCTCTATATAAGTCTCTTATGTTTTGTTCCCCTCCCTGTTTTTATATTATTTTTGCTTCCCTTCCCTTGTGTTCATCTGTTTTGTATCTTAAATTCCTCATAGGAGTGAAGTCATATGATACTTGTTTTCCTCTGACTAATTTCGCTTAGCATAATACCCTCTAGTCCCATCCATGTAGTTGCAAATGGCAAGATTTCATTCTTTTTGATTGCCGAGTAATACTCCATTGTATATATATAGTTACCCCATCTTTATCCGTTCATCCATCGATGGACATTTGGGCTCTTTCCATACTTTGGCTATTGTTGATAGTGCTGCTAGAAACATTGGGGTGCATGTGCCCCTTTGAAACAACATACCTGTATCCCTTGAGTAAACACCTACTAGTGCAGTTGCTGGGTCATAGGGTAGTTCTATTTTTACTTTTTTGAGGAACCTCCACACTGCTTTCCTCTTTCTCTGCATCCTCGCCAACATCTGTTGTTGCCAGAGTGGTTAATGTTAGTGTCTCAGTCCTTTTTTTTTTTATTATTTTTTTTATTAAAAAAAAAATTTTTTTTTTTTTAAGGTTTATTTATTTTTGAGACGGACAGAGACAGAGCATGAGCAGGGGAGGGGCAGAGAGAGAGGCAGACACAGAATCTGAAGCAGGCTCCAGGCTCCGAGCTGTCAGCACAGAGCCCGATGCGGGGCTCGAACTCACAGACCGTGAGATCATGACCTGAGCCGAAGTCAGACTCTTAACCGACCGAGCCACCCAGGCGCCCCAGTGTCTCAGTCCTTTTTAACAGATGTTCACTGAGGCCTGCACTGGTGCCAGGCCCTGTGCTTGATGCAGGGGTCAGAGGTCAAGAAACTACCATTTTCTCTCAGCAGCCAGAAGGATCCTTTCAAACCTTCAACCTGACCCTTTCACACTCAGCTAGAACTCTCCAGGGCTTCCCATTGTCCCAGTAACAAAGTCATCTTCCCACATGGCCTATAGGTCGTGCATAATGTGAGTCCATCTCCTGTGTCTCTCCCTGGCTCCCTTCCCCAGGTCCCTTCCAGGCTCCTTCCTGTCGTGGTATTTCTGCCCCAATGTTCCCTTCTCCCAGCACATTCTTCCCTCACAGACCTTTTATGCTTGGCCTCTGTTCCTCTTCCAGGTCTCAGCTTGAAATCTGGGAATAGGACCCTGGCCTTTGGGCTTCCAAGCTGTCCTTCTGTCTGCCCCAGTGTCCTGCCTTTGTCGGACCCACCCCCACAGCAAAGATCTTGGCACAAGTGGAGACTGAGGCCCAGGGAGGGGGCTTTGTTATTCTGATGCCCAGCCCCTTCATGCTCTGTCCACCTCCATTGCACATGCTCCCTTTTTGCCGTGTGTGTTTAGAAGTGCCTCATCCCCTTCTTTGAACCCTTTACTTCTTGGGGCGGGGGAGGGGCAGAGAGAAGGGGGTAGAGGACCCCAAGTAGGCTTCGCGTTGTTAGCACAGAGCCTGACGCAAGTCTTGAACTCACGATCCATGAGATCATGACCTGAGCTGAAGTCAGATGCTTAGCCGACTGAGCCACCCAGGTGCCCTTCTGGCCTTTTGATTGATGTCGTGAGTAAGAAAGTTTAAATTGATTTCTAAAGTATTGAAAAAGTGGTGAGCCTGGGAGTGTCGAGGGGATTTTGTTTTTCTAATTGAGATATAATTTACTTAGGCATGATATACAAATTGCAAATATATGGCTTGATTCATTTAAAAAAAATTATTACACCTGTGAAACCATTGCTTAGCTGGAGCTCTTGAACTTTTCCATCAGCTAGCAGTTTCCCCTTCTGAGGGGATCCTGACTGAGCTGGGAAGTCAGCCTGCTCAGGGCAGGGACAGAGGCAGAGAGAGCCTGGGAGGCCCGCCACAGCGTGGGGATTCTGAGCACCGTCGGCAACCCCGTCGTGCCCAGACCTCTGAATTTCTTGGTGGCTCACAGTCAGTGGTGATGGGGTGGTTGGGAAGATAGGGGATTGCAGTCATTTGAACGTATGGAGATAAAGGGCACATTTGTGCCCTTCGTTGGGCATCTAGCCCCCACCCCAGGAGAACATTCCACCCCAGAAGGTGCTCACCACCCCTCTCCTCTCCAGCAGCCCTGGCCCGCCGCGAAGAGGAGAGCCTGGCCGTTCCCACCAAGCGGCGCCGGGTCACTGCCGAGATGGAGGGGAAATACATCATCAACATGCCCAAAGGCACCACCCCCCGGACCCGTAAGATCCTGGAGCAGCAGCAGGCGGCAAAAGGTACTGTGCTGGCGGGGGCACACGCTTTGGTGTGGAGACTGCCTTTCCCTTTTGCTGCTTTGTGCGGGGTTGGTCATGCCCTATGGGCATTGGCCAAGAAGTGGGCTCTAACGAGATCCAGGGGGCCTTGGACCAAGGGGACAGTGAGGGTGGCCATAGAGGAGGAGAGCACATCACCACCTCCACCCTCGCATCCTGCAGTTAGTGTAGCAGGTGCTTCACCTGGCACCTCTTCCCCAAGGGCAGGGGCTTGGATTCCATGACTGCCTGACTGTAAAGTGGTGTCCGTGTCTGGCTGAGGGCAGGTGCCCAAGATGGTGGGAACCATCATCATGAGCCAGAGGAGTCTGGTTGAGGTTCAGTCCGTAGCTGGGGTTTGCATCTGGTAGTGCAGAGATGGTCTTCCCCACAGTGTTCCTTTTAGAATGTTGTACGCATTCCCACGGGGAAAGCATTCATATGGTGCAGAAGAGTATACATGTCAACTCATTCTTTCCCTCACTCCCGTGTCCCACGCCGTCATTAACCTTTCCAGACCGGCACCTGTGGACTTGCATGCGTGTATCTATATATAAAAACATAGAGAGGTGTTTGTTTCTATTTCAACACAAATAGCAGCAGCCTGTAGGTATATTCTAGAATTCTTTTATTGAGATCTTTTCACATAAATACATGTGGATGTGCTTCATTCTTTTTTTATTTTAAATGTTTACTTTTGAGAGTGAGAAAAAAAGAATGCAAGTGGGGGAGGGGCAGAGAGAGAGGGAGACACAGAATCCCAAGCAGTTTCCAGGCTCTGAGCTGTTAGCACAGGGCCCAGCATGGGGCTTGAACCCACGAACCGTGAGATCATGACCTGGGCCAAAGTTGGACGGTTAACCGACTGAGCCACCCAGGTGCTCCTCTGCTTTGTTCTTTTTAACGGTCATTTAAATTTAATATTTGCATCGTATTCGTATATCATGATTTAGTAAACATTCTCCCATTGATGGCTATTTAGGGTGTTATTTAGGGAGAGGGCTTATCCGTTCAGCAGACTCTCAGAGGCCCATGACCCAGAACAAGACTGAAGGGAACAAGTAGGGATTTAGAACTCTTCCCGCACACGTTCACGAACTTGTGCAAAGTTTCCAGGAGCCCAAGGGTCAATTTTAGTGGATCTTTCCCACATTTGGCACTAGCCAGAAACATGTGAGTCAGGTCCGTGTCAGCCAGCGCTCAGACACAGAGTCCGTGCCTGCCTGGGCCTGGGCCGCATCTCCCCTCCCTTGTCTGCACGATGCATGATGCTCGGCCGGGACCAAGCTCCGCGCGTGGCTCAGTTGGTGCTGGCTGAGGGCTCACTTCCCTCCCAGGTCTCCACAGGACGTCCGTGTTCGACCGCCTCGGCGCCGAGACCAAGGCAGACACGACAACAGGGAATAAAGTGAGTTGGAAACGGGGAAGCCAGTTGGGGTTCTCTGATTCTTGTCTTCGTGCGGGTGTTGATCCCACATCCAGCCCCTCGTACTCCCTGGGCCGCCTCCCCTGTCTTAACAGTCTCCGTTCCGTTCTTTGCACCTCAACGTCTCTCCTGATTTCCAGCCCCCAGGGTCTGGCCAACTCCTGAATGCTGCCCTTGGGTCCTCCCACCAGATGTCCCAGACTGGCCTCGGCATCTTCCCCCAGAGTAACTCCCCTCCCGGGCCCCGTCTCAGGGACACCCCAGTGCCCCATTCCGGGCAGGCTCTAGTGATGGCTCCGTCTGTCTTCCCTTCTCTGCCACTTTTCCCTGTCTGGATAGGGCGGTGGCCTCCTAACTGGTCTGCAGCTCCTGTGAACCCCCTTCTGCCCCTCCCCCCATAGCAGCAGTGTGTGCCACCCACAGGACAGGCCACCCACCCCCCACCAGATGCTTTCACCCTGGTCAGGATGAACGCCACCCTCCTTGCCTTGGCCTGCAGTCCCGCGGGCCCCGGGGACAGTGTGTGTTAGGAGCACGCAGCCTGAGCCCTGCCCGGCATGAATCCAGCTCTGTCACCACCTGGCTGCATGGCTGCATGGCTCTGGCTACGTCACTTAAGCTCCTGGTACCTCAGCTTTCTTATCCGTGTAGTGCATACCTCATGGGGTGCTTGTGAAGATTAAGTGACACACTCCTGCACAGTGCTGGGGGTGTCTGGTGCACAGCAGGCACTCTTTAAGTGTCACCTTTGACTAACTGCTCCGGAGCTCCCCAGCTGCATTTCCTGCCTCTCCAGCCCTCGCTTGCCAGGGCTTACCCAACCTTTCCCTCACTTCTTAGAGTCTTATCACGAGCAGGATAATAACACTCAGGATCGTGTGGCTTGAAGATGTAGCTGTGTAAAGAGCTTGGCACAGAGCGAGTGCTCCATCAGTATGATTCCTATTCCTGCCTTGGGGACTTAGCCCTTGCTCTTTTCTCTGCTGATTCATCCTTGAGGGCCTGGTTTAAACATCAGTACCTCGGAGAAAGCATCCCTGAAGTCGAGAGGGGTCGAGGCCTCCCTGTCTCCTGTCCACCTGTGCTCCCATCTCTTCCAGAGAACGCACCACTGTCGTAATTAGGGAATCGTTGGGTGTCATTTCCCACGCCAGGTCTGTCTTCCCCACTGGACTGGGAGCCCCCTGAGGGCAGGGCCAAGGCTGTGCTTAGTCACCACTGTTTCCCCAGCACCGCCCAGCACGGGGCCAGGGACAGTCGGGACTCAGGAAATGTCTGTTGAGTGAATGAGCAAATTTTTCTTCTCTCATGTTCTCCTGCAGATCTCTGCAAATGGTCTTCTCTCCGTCTTCTCTCTCCCCCCTTCTTTATTAGACCCACCTGCCGTTACTTTCAGATCTCATCTCTGAGGTCTCTTGTCCAGGGAGTCTCTCCCGAACTTCAGCCAAGGTCAGGAGTCTTCTCTGGGCCCCACCAGGTCCCTGAATCTCCCCTGTCGTGGCTCTCACCACTGTGTAGCGTGCCACTGTTGGGGATTTCTCCCAATGAGGCCAGGCACAGATGGGGCAGCTCTCCGTGCATGCATGTTGAGTGACTACATGGCTCACTTGTCCCGTCTCTGACCCCTGCAGCCCACAGGAGTCTTCAGCCGCCTGGGGGCCACCCCAGAGATGGACGAGGATCTGGCTTGGGACAGCGACAATGACAGCAGCAGCTCTGTCCTGCAGTATGCCGGGGTCCTGAAGAAGCTGGGCCGGGGCCCAGCCAAGTCCAGTCCCCAGCCAGCACTGACTGTCAAAGCTAAGGCCACAAGTTCAGCCACAACGGCTGCCACCCCAACACTGCGGCGTCTGGCCCTTTCCTCACGCCCTGGACTCGAGAGGAAGCCAGAGTCCCTGTCCAAAGGCAGCATCATCCAGAGACTGGGCAAGGCTGCCCTTGTGCCTGAGGCCCAGGACAGCCAGGTCACGAGCACCAAGAGTAAGTCCTCAGCCGAGGTCAAGGTCACCATTAAGAGGACTCTGGTGGGGCCCCGGGGGAACAGCTCCAGCGAGGGCCTGGGTGCCCAGATGGACCATGCGGGCACAGTGAGCGTGTTCAAAAGACTGGGCCGCAGGACCTTCTAGCCTCTGGGCGGGGCGCAGTCCCCTCTCCAGGCTCCTGGCTCCGGCAGAGGCTCCAGTGAGGGCGCGCCCAACCCTCTGCCGGCTTCTGGATGACACTGCTTGTCTCCCTCGGCATTGGAGCCGGCCCGAGCTTTCTGGGGACTCACCCCAGTTTTCTGAGTCTGAGATGGTCGTTGTGACCTGGCCTTGCCGCTCCGGTCTTTCCTTTCTCTCACGTCCTCTGTTCTCTCCTCTCTGACTGTGGCCTTGGCAGGGCACACTCCTCTACCTCTCCCAGAGCCAAGTGCCCTTTTCCCTCCCCCATTCCCCTTCCTGCCTCTCAGCAGCATCTGCTGCCTCGGCCCCAGCTCCTCAGCCTTCCAGTCCCCCAGAGCGGGTGTCACCTGGAGGGGCCGACTTCCCGACTTCCCCTCGCCCCTCTGCCCCGTCCCCATGCTACTTTAACTTCTCGGTCTCTCCCTCTCTTCATGCTGTTCATTTCTCTTCTGTTTTCTGTCCCTGTGGCAAGGCCCGACTGTGCGCTGCGTCCTGCCTGACCCTCCTGCGCCTCCGGCCTCCCAGCGGCCCCGTCGACGGTGGCGTCGAGCCTGTAGAGACTGTTAGCCGCCCTCGCTCCCAGACCCTGGGCTGCAGCAGGGCCCCTCTGTTTTCCGGCCCTGGGCGTCTTTTTCTCTGAAAGCCTGTGGCGGGTGGCGAGCAAGGGTCACCGGGAAGGGAGGCCGGTGCCGAGAGAGAAGAAAACAGCTGTTTTAATATATTTTTGTGGCTTTCAAACTGTTTCCCTCCCCTCCTTCAGGGTGAGTCACAGGGTTGTTTTTCACACGAAGCACAATGTGGGTGGGGGTGCCAGTGAGGGGTTGGGCTCTGTCTCTGAAGGTCAAGGCTCCACGTGGGCCATGTCTCTGCTGCAGGCCCCCAGTGGAAGGGAGTAATGGTCACGGTCCCCGTTCAGTTGGGCTTCCTCTCCCCATCAACCCACTGCGGTGGTCCTGCCTCTGTGTCTGTCCCCCCACCGTATATTTCACCTGTGCCTGCCATTCTGCCTGTTGGCAGCTTTCCAGGTTGCTGGCTTCCTGGTGAGGCAGCTCCTGCCGATTTGATCACACACCCATTCGCTGCTGCACAGCCCCTGCCCTGTGCCAGGCCTGTTTGAGGAGCTAGGGATCCGTTGGGAGCAAGGCAGACAAGCTCCTGGCAGCACGGCTGACGTCTCTGGCCAGGGAGACGGTGGTAAAGTGATCATGCTGTCGGAAGAATGGGAGTGAGGAGCAGAGGCGACCGAGGCCTCTTCAGAAGTTGGGGGTAAGAAGGCCTTTTAAGAGGAGGTGAGGCAAGGGCTGAGCCGGGAATGATCAGAAGCGGCTGCGCGAAGTGCAGGAGGAGAGTGTTCGGCCGAAGACAAGGCCAGGGCAGAGGTTGAGCGAGGAGCAGGGAGAGGCCAGGGGGCCGTCAGGCGTCAGGGGAGCCAGGGGCTGAATGAGGAGCCTGCCGTGTAGCACAGGTGGGGGCAGGTGGGCGGGGACCAGGTGACTTAGGGCTTTGTGATTCATGGTGAGGAATCGGACATCTTCCCTACGCTCTGAGAAGTTGGGGAGGGTAAAGCCAGCGAGGGATGGTCTGAATTGCCTTTTGTGAAGGTGGCTTTGGCCCCTGTGAGGAGGATAAATTGTCGGGAGGCAGCCGTACAGGAACTGGGGCAAGAAAGGAAGGTGGTGTGGGGTGACGCGCGGGGAGGAGGAAGGTGAGTGGGCTTCGGTGGAGCAGCGGGCAGCGTGGATGGATGGGAAGCTGGGGTGCGGGGAGCAGGGGTCACCTCGACACCGGAGCATCTAGCCAGAGGTGCCGTTTGTGGAAACCAGGAGGCTGGGGGTAGAGGAGCGGGGGTGGGAGGGCACGTGGCCGCTGGGGCTTGAGGGGGCCACCCGGGGAGCTTCGAGGAGCGACACCAGCCTGAAGGGAGCATAGAGACAGGAGAGGGCCCAGATGGGAATTGGGGGCCCTTTTCCCATTTAGAGACCAGGACTGATAGGATTAGCGGGAGTGGTCTGGGGGTTGGGAGGCCTAAGAGCAGGTGAGCATGAGATTAGACGTCACCCGTTTTTTTTTTTTTTTTTTATTGTGATAAAATAAACCTAACGTAAACTTGACGATCTTAACCATCTTAAAGTGAGCATCCTGTCCAGTGGCATTAAGTATATTCACACCGTCATATAACCATCATCACCATCGTCCCCACATCTGTGTCATCTTCCTGAGCTGATTGTCTATTTGTAGTGTTTCGGTTGTGTCGTGTCGGGGGCTACTGTGTGTTGGGCAGCGAGCCAAGCACAGGGCCTGGGTGTGAAGGGTGGGGCTTCAGTGTGAAGGACACGGTAGGGAGGGCTGAGGCTAGACCTTTTGGGGGGACTGTAGGAGGTCGTACCTCAGAAGGACAGCAGCTGTTGGCAGCGGTGATTCTGGAGGCTGCACCCTTGTGGTGGCGCCACAGGGAGGGGCTCACAGGCTGCTCTTCAACTCTTGGGGGTTTTTCCCCAGTCATTTCCTCTGGTTCCACCTCATGGACAATTCTAGCAACTGCCAAGGTTCAGAGGAAAAGTTCCGGTTACTAAATTTAAGAGCACTGGATAATTTCTTGATGTGCAATGATGTAAAAAACACGTGTCGCTCACTTACCCACTAAAGGCTCACCTGCGTGAGGATAGTCACGTCACTGTGGCTCTTTATGGAGGCCCAGAGGGGAGTAAGCTGCCCCCGCATCTCACCCAGCTGGCAAGTGGCAGGTCAGGGAGCCGACCAGGAACCTCGCTCCATAAGCCCTACCTTGTGCTGATTGTGGGTTTGAAACAAGGACCTTTTGGAAAGGGGAGGGTGGGGTCCTAGGATAGTAGTTTTGGATTTTCTCGAGTTATTTACACGTACATGTCCCCCCCACCCAATCAACTTGTTGTGAAAAGCATTTGCAGCTTTGGGATGCTGTGGCCCATGAGAGTCATGCCCCCTCCTGCCACCGTGTGCTGGGTGGGCCAGACCAGACACCCCCTATGCCTCCTAGCTGCTCCAGAGCCACAGTGTGTGTCCCCACTGTTTGACTTGGTGATTCCCCCAAACCAGCCCCAGCATCTGGGACCCACAGAAGTGTGTTATTTTTCCTCTGGTTCTATTAAGTATTTTTTTTTTTTAATGTTTATTTTTGAGAGAGAGAGAGACAGAGCATGAATGGTGGGGGAGGGGGAGAGAGAGAGGGAGACACAGAATCCGAAGCAGGCACCAGGTTCTGAGCTTCAGCACAGAACCCAACGTGGGGGCTGAACCCACAAGCTGTGAGATCATGACCTGAGCTGAAGTCGGAAGCCCAGCTGACTGAGCCACCCAGGTGCCCCTCTATTAAGTTTTTTTTTTGAGCAGAATACTTTCGTATGGTTCGAGATTCCAAAGGCTTTATGGTGAAAAGTTTACACACACACACTCATATATATATACAGGCAGAGGAACATACAGTACACATATACAGGCACACACGCATATTTATGGCCTAATTCACTTCACCAGCCCTTTTTGAAAGGGAATTCGGGTTGCTTCCAGTCTCTTACTAGCGTCAGCTGTGCTGCAGTGGGTAAGCTTGTCCCATGTGAAGTCAGGTCAGGGGTGAATATGAAGAATTCCAGTTATATCAGTACTTCAGTGCGACTACTGATAATTGGGTCAGTAGGAAATCTGAACCAGGCTCCCCACCCCCCCGCCCCAAGATTATTGGCATTCCTCACACGACTTATTCGTACACTCATCACCCCATTCCAGAAAGGAATGGAGAGCTGTTGGACTCTTCTGGTTGGAGACCACTGGAGGAAGCAGGTCAGGGAATGCTGACAACTAGCACCAACCACACCTTTGTGCCAGGAAATACTAAATAAGGGCTTTGGTAAGTTGACAGACTTCCCAAATCCTTAGGGAAAGGGCAGCAGCATGGAGGTCAGGGACTTCCTATTCTCCTCCCATAAACAGATGTCATATGGAGGGACAGGGAACCTAGGGCTCAGGCTAAATCATAGAGCCAGATCCGAGCCATTCCCGGTGAAGGATTCTGTTTGGATGGTGGTCTTGGGATGAGGTGACCTCCTTAGCTCACACCAGTAGACGGAAGAGGCGGGATGGGAACTTATAGCACCTATGGCGGGCAGCCAGCGTCCAGGCAGCCCCACCGCCCCTTCCTCCAGCGTCGGAGCCTGGTGCCCCCCAGATGGGCCAGGTGTCAGGCTGCGGCGACCTTGCTTCCTCCTTTCCCTCCTTTGGGGATCTGAGCTGACTTAGACTGGTGAGCGCGACTTCTATATACCCCTGCCTTTGAAGGCCTGATGTTTACCTACGCAGAACTTCACCTGCTTTGTGAACTCCAGGCCTCTGCAAACTTCATCAAACAGGCGAAGCCTGACCCAGCTGGCAAGTGGGAGGACTAGGTCTGCTGTCAGGAAGCTGGCCAGGAGCCTTGCCTTTTTAAGTTGTTTTTTTTTTTAAGACTTTATTTTTTAGAACAGACTTTATTATTTATTTGTTTTTTTAATTAAAAACTTTTTTTTAGTTTATTTATTTATTTTGAGAGAGAGAGAGAGAGAGAGAGAGAGGGAGGGAGCATGCACAAGCAGGGGAGGAGCAGAGAAAGAGGGAGGGAGAGAATCCCATGCAGGCTCCATGTCGTGAGTGCAGAGCCCGATGTGTGCTCAATCCCATGAACTGTGAGATCACGACCTGAGCTGACATCAAGAGTTAGATGCTCAACTGACTGCCACCCAGGCGCCCAACAGACTTTATTTTTTTAGGACACTTCAGATTTGCAGAAAAATTGAGAAGTGCATTTCTGCCAGCAGGCTTCCTGTATACCCCTCCTCCAATTTCCCCTATTATTAACATCTTACATTAGCATGATTTCATGTGTTACAGTGAGTGAACCAATATTGACACATAGGTATTAAAGTCCATAGTTCTTCACATTTCCTTAGCTTTTTCCTTAGTTTTAATATCTTTTTCTGTTCCAGGATAGCATATTACGTTTATGTTGTCGAACACTTGCGTTGACAAATAGGGTATTGTCGTGCTTCCTCAGGCCCCTTCTGATTGTGGCAGTTTTTGATGACCTTGACAGTTTTGAAGAATAGTGGGCAGGTCTATTAGAGATTGTCCCTCAATTGGGATTTGTCTTTCTCCTTATTAGACCAGGGTTATGTGTTTTTCAGAGGAAGAGCTCCGAGGTAGAGTGCCATTTTATCACATCGTCTGTAGGGTGCATGCTGTCCATGTGATTTACCACAGTCTATGTTAACCTTGGTCACCTGGCTTCATTACCTACTATTTGCCGGATTTCTGCACTGTCAGTTTGCTCTCTCCCTTTCTGTATTGAACTCTTTGAAGGGAAGTCACTCTGCACAGCCCACACCTAAGGAGTACAGGGCTTAGGCTTCACTGCCTTGAGGGCAAAGTACTGACACGAATTAGAAATAAACCTGGGAGGGCGCCTGGGTGGCTCAGTCTGTGGAGCGTCCAACTTCGGCTCAGGTCATGATCTCACAGTTCGTGAGTTCAAGCCCCACATCGGGCTGTGAGCTGTCAGCACAGAGCCTGCTTCATATCCTCTGTCCCCCTCTCTCTCTCTGCCCCTGCCCTGCTTGCGCTCTCTCTCAAAAAAAAAAAAAAAAAAAAAAAAAAAAAAAAAAAAAAAAGCTGGGAATTCTTCTGCAGGGAAGATGTGTCTCTTTTCTCTATTAACTTATTCAATCATGTATTTTCATCTGTCTGGACTCCTGGGTATATTTATTTTATACTTTGGGTTATATAATCCAATACTACTTGAATTATTTTGTGTTCACATTATTCTAGCTTTGGCATTTGGGGACTCTTTCAGTTGGCTCCTGTGTCCTTTGACATACTTCCACTATTGGGCCTAGAGTCCACCATTTCTCTAAGGAGGCTCAGAATATTTTACCTAGAATGGTAATTGGGAATTGAAACCAAGGCCTAGGCTCGAGATGTGCTCCTTGCCACTGGGGGGAGCACCTCCTTTTTAGAAAATGTAATTTTAATATGAAACGCCAATATATAAAGCATGTTTAAAATAGGAAAATGATAAATATTTATTTGGGATCCATTCATACAAACAGTAACAAATTCAAAGGCACCAAAAGATACGTACCAGAAGACTGTTTTGTGCCCAGCAGATTGGCAAAAAATTTAAAGCCTCCAGTGTTGGGGAAGATTTGGAGTATTGGGAATATGGTACACTGCTTTTGGGATGTAAGTTGGGATCAACCATTTTGGAAAATAATTTGGTAGGTTGTAGTATAAATGAAGATGTTATACTCCCCAACCCAGCAATTACCATTCTGGAGACACTTGTACATACAGAGACATGAATAAGAATGTTCATGAGATCACTGTAATAGCATTAACTTGGAAGCAACCCAAATATCCATTAACTGGAGAAATGGACAGATTGTGGCATAGTTGTTTCAGTTATCTAATGCACAATGAATCACCTCAAAACTTACCGGCTCAAATCAATAATTATGATCTTGTATGGTTCTGGGGGTTGACTGGACTCAGACTGTGTCACTTGGGGGCTCTCGTGGTTGCAGTCAGATGTTGGTTGGGGCTAGTGTCCTCCTGAAAGCTTCCTCGGTTGTTTGGTGGTTAACCAGTATTGGCACTTAGCTCAGACCTCAGCTTGGGCTATCAGCCAGAATGCCTACATACGGCTTCGGCGTGTGGCCTGGGCTTCCTTACAACATGGTGGCTGGGTTCCAACAGCGTGCTGCTGAACAGAGAGCCAGGAAAAACCGTATTGCCTTTTCTAACCTAGTATTGCAAGTCACATTGGTTCACTTCCGCCCAGATTCAAGGGGAGGGACCATAGACCCTACCTCTCAATGACAGGAATGTCACTGTCTCACAGTAAGAAGAGCGTGGGGGATGAGAGATTGTTTTGTGGCCATCTGGGCAAATCATACATCAATATAGGATGTACTGTCTGATGTATTGGGTGTGGAATATTATATATCAATGGAAATGAACGAACGTTGCACATATCAATAAGAATAAAGCAAAACACTGAAAAAAATTGCAGAAGAATGTGTAGTTCTGCAATATGCAAAATATTTACTACTTAAATATTTATTCACCTAATTCAATCAGTTTGCTCTTTAAAATGTAGCAAATGTATGAAATGCATAGGATTGACGAACTCCAGATGTGGGAGCATGGTTCCCTCCAGGGGTAGGATGGGATGTGATTGGACCTCACATATGCAACAGCCTAGGAACGGGTTGGGGTGCCTGGCTGGCTCAGTTGGGGGAGCGTGCGACTCTTGATCTCGGGGTCGTGAGTTCAAGCCCCAAGTTGGGGTATAGAAATTACTTAAAAATAAAATCTTAAAAAAAGAAAACAGTATAGGAATGATTTTTAAAGCTGGGTGGTGGGCACACAGGTGTTTGTTGTGTTATTCTTTATATGTTTTTGGTATCTCTTAAGAATTAAAAAAACAACAATTCTCTTTCCTGCTCTGGGTCATCAGTTCCACTCTCCAGAGGCAGTGGGTGTTACTGGGGTTATGTGTCCTTCCAGAAGTATTTCATTTGCAAACATAACTGTTTTCCCACTCAGATGGTCGCATATATGGCAGTTTTGCGCTTTGCTTTTTTCACTAATATATCCTGGAGATCATTTCATATCAATACATGACAAGCTTCTTTAAACACACACACACACACACACACACACACACACACACGCGCGCGCACACTGGGGTGCCTGGGTGGCTCAGTTGGTTGAGCGTCCAACTCTTGATTTCGGCCTTGGTCTTGATCTTTGGGTTTTGGGATTGAGCCCCGTGTCGGACTCTGTGCTGAGTGTGGAACCTGCTCGGAGTCGTCGCTCTCTCTGTCTCCTCTGCCCCTCCCCCCCCACCCCGCACTCTCTCTCTCTCTCTCTCTCTCTCTCTCTCACATTAAAACACACACACATACTTTATTGAGATATAACGCACATCCATTCACTCATTTAAAGCACACAATTAGCGACACCTAGGTGGCTCAGTCGGTTGGGCGTCTGACTTTGGCCTAGGTCATGATCTCACAGTTCGTGGGTTTGAGCCCCACGTCGGGCTCTGTGCTGACAGCTCAGAGCTCAGAGCCCGGAGCCTGCTTTGAATTCTGTGTCTCCCTCTCTCTCTGCCCCTTCTCTACTCATGCTATGTCTCTATCTCTCAAAAAAAAATAAACATTGAAAAAAAATGCACAATTCGATGGCTTTTAGTTACTCACAGAGTTGTGCATTCATCACTAGAATTCCAGGATGTTTTCATTACTCCGGAGAGAAAGCCCACACCCCTTAACCATGATTCTCCAAGTCCTCCCACACTCTGCCCCCCGGCTCCAGGCCCATGGCCACCACTAATCTGTCTCTGTAGATTTACCTTTACTAAACATTTCATGTAAATGGAATCATACAGTACACGGCCGCCCCGTCTGGCTTCTTTCACTTAGCCTGTTTCTGACATTCATCCATGTTACACCATAGACCTTCCATTATACTCCATTTTGAAACAATTGATGAGTGATGTTGCAGTGTATGAGTTCCCACATTTCGTTTACCAAGATGACAGACATTGAGGTTGTTTCCACTTTGGGCTTGTTATGAATACTAAGGCTTTGAACACTCGTGTATGAGTGTGTGAGTGGACATGTTTGCTCTTGGGTATATACCAAGGAGTTGAATTGCTGGGCAGTGTGTTAATTGTATTTTAACCACTTGAACTGCTGGGCTGTTTTCCAAAGCTTCCTTTTAAAGTAGCTGCACGATACTCCCTTGTATGGATGTACCTTGAGGTACTTAACCAGTCCCTTACTGTGGACACTTAGGGGTTTCCAGGTCTTCTTCTATCATAGTCAGTGCCTCTAGTTTGCCCTGAATTTTGCTTATGTGTGGACATATCCATTGGGCCAATACCTAAGACTTAAATTGCAGGGGCAAAGGGAATGTACCTATGTTTTAGAAGTTTGAATTTATGCTATTTGTGTAATTACAAGTACATATCGAGAATGATCAGATTCGTGTGAGGAACATTCCAATTTTTCCTCCAGTGTTAATGGCCAGCAGGTGCAGTCACCTTAGAACCAGCAGCCACTGCATTTCCCAGTTTTATTTTGGTTAAACCTTGCATAATACGGGACCGACGTTGGTATAGATGTGACATCAAGTTGAGGCAGGTGTTCAGAGCACATAAACCTACATTCATTTTTTCCAACGTTTCCCCTAAACCTTCCTTCTCTGGTCCCTCATATTTAGTGCAGTGCTTGCTCCTAAATGGTCATTGTAGCATATCGTGGCTATCATTTGGCCTTCTTGATGGCCTGTGGAGGTTAAAAGCATGAGCTCTGCAGCTGTGTGATCTTGGGCAAGTTACTCAGCCTCTCTGTGCTTACTTCTTCTCCACTGAGATGGGAGTAATAGTAGCATCTGCCTCACAGAATAACT
The DNA here is from genome assembly GCF_014898765.1 of Herpailurus yagouaroundi. Classification (NCBI taxonomy): domain Eukaryota; kingdom Metazoa; phylum Chordata; class Mammalia; order Carnivora; family Felidae; genus Herpailurus; species Herpailurus yagouaroundi. The sequence continues at coordinate 479,599 of NW_024412425.1, forward strand.
GGGAAGGGCTTCACAGAGCCTTGGCACTGGTTGTCATTTAATTTTATCTCTGAAATTGATGACTTTCAGCACCACGACTTAAAGAACTCTTTCAGACGTTCTCACTGGCTACAAAGAGAGCTTTTTGAGTAACTATTTAATATAATTGTAAACCTCTAGGAAAGTAGCAAGAATGGTCTAAGGGATTTCTGAATATGCTTTATCTGGACTCGCCAGTTGTTTCCTCCATTTGTCTTATCGTTCCCTCTTCCCTGTCCCCCTCTCCACAGGCATACATACACACACACACACGCACACACACACACGCATACACACACATGCATACACACACATACATACATATGTGGATGTTGTGTTTTGAAGCATTTGAAAGTTAAGTTGGAGAACGTCATGGCCCTTAACCTCCTAATTCCCCGGTGTGTATTCCCCCAAAACAAGAACATTCTCTTCCATAAGCACAGTATAACTATCCAGACCAAGACATTTAACATACAAGACTCATCTAAATACCAGTTCATACTTCAATTTTATCAGCTGTCCCAATAATGCTCCTTATGGCCATTCTCCCCACTGGCTCACAATCCAATTCTGGATCATGTGTTGCATTTAGCTGTCACAGTTTTCTTGTAAACAGAGAATGTTTAAGTAACGGCACCAAGGAAGGCCCCCCTCTTGCTCCTGGAAGGCTCGATGCCTGCAAGCAGGAATGGCCAGTTCATGTGGCGCCATCTTGTGGCAACAGCGGGAATAGTTTATAAACCACTGCGTTGGGCAGCTGTGAAATGATTCCCTCCCTGGTGCCCTAAAACATTAGGTGATATTCGTATCATCCCAATTTTTATTAATCATGTAGGACACTATGTTTTAAGCATTTCGCTGTTTCAAATCCATATACTTCCGCATAAAATGAGACTTTGTTTCTCAAATCTGGACCCAGACGGGTGAAGCACAGCGCTCTGTCTAAAAGTAGGGGCTTGGCCTGAGACACCTGTGGGAACGGATCTGGCCGCCACAACATTCCAGCGGTGTGGTATTTGGTAAGAGACTTCTCCTTGCGCCTATGTTTATTTCTGCAAAATAAGCCTTACAGAGACTTCCACCTGTGGGAACATTTAACAAGGTCACGGGTATAGTTCTTAGCAATGTGCCTGATAGGTGGGAATTCATTCATAAAGGTTAAGAGATGATTATGGTTCAAGCTTTTGTTAGTGGACAAGTTTAGACGTGAAGTCAAATTCACCCCATTTGCTATAACCTTCTTAATCAAAACCACATTCAGTCAACAAGTATTTTACTGATCCCCAAGTCCTAACTATGTGCCAGGCATTGTTCTAGGAGGTAGGGATACCGTGGTGCCACCCAAGACAAGGTAGTCACCTTTGGGGGCAAATTTCTATTCTGGTTTTGAGGAAAGACAGCTACACGATGAGCAACAAGAATAGTGTTGAGTGTTAAGTGCTAGGTAGGGAATTCAAATGTGCTACAGAAATAGTAACGGTGTGGCTCTTTTGGATTTGGGTTGGCCAGGGAAAGCCTCTCTAGGTGAGGTGAGATTTGAACCGAGTTCTGAAAGACAAGAAAGAGCCAGTCGTGCAAACATGAGGATCCGGGGAGTGAACAGTCCAGGCCAAAGAACAGCAAGTGAAACAGCCCTGAGGTGGGAACAAGCTTGTTTTTTTTGGAGGGGCAGAGATTACCGTGTCTAGGACATGGTGGTCAAGGGCAAGACTAGGTGGCGATGAAGTTGGCAAGGTAGGCAGGGGTAGCTCGCATAGGGCCCTGAAGGCTATGATGAAGCCTTCAGCTTTTATTCCATGTGGGATGGGAAGCCATTTGTGTGTTCAGATCAGGTGGAAAAAGTGTTCGATCTTTCTAAGAGTAGAAAAAGCTTCATCCCATGGTCTACGTATAAGTGCATTAGCTTCGCATGACCACTTAAACGTTTTGGGAATCTCTGATGTGTTAAAAAGTTGAATGGGCACGATGCATGGTGACTTCCATTACAATTTTTGAAACAGAAACATATTTTACAAAGAGGAAACCGGAACCAACATTTACAGAATCCCTGAGGCTTATCTGTACTTCTGCCAACCACTTAAAATTACTCTAATAGGATCTTCCCAAACAGTAGCATCCAGCTAGGGCTGGGCTTAGTATTCTGGCTAGGGAGTCAAAGATATTTCAACATTTCTGTATAACATGGGAAACTCTTTTAAAGAAAACCTTTTTTAATTTTTTATTTTTTTTTATTTAAAAATATTTTTTTTAACGTTTATTTATTTTTGAGACAGAGACAGAGCATGAACGGGGGAGGGACAGAGAGAGAGGGAGACACAGAATCCGAAGCAGGCTCCAGGCTCTGAGCCATCAGCCCAGAGCCCAACGCGGGGCTCGAACTCTCGGACTGTGAGATCGTGACCTGAGTTGAAGTCGGACGCTTAACTGACTGAGCCACCCAGGAGCCCCCAGCACCTCCCTTTTTGTATCTGTGAAATGGGA
>NW_024412425.1:482197-493105 GCF_014898765.1 Herpailurus yagouaroundi
GCCCCCCCCCCCCCCCCGCTTTTTTTTTTTTAAACAGTTCCAGACTTCTTTGAGAATCTGATCAGTGCTATGGACTTTCTCCCCTGAAAATGCTCTGCTTAGGATGAATAAGGGGGTTACATCGGAGTCCTCTTGGAATCCTCTCTAGATTCCCCGTGTGACAGGGAGGGCTCCCCCTTGTGGCCAGATCCACCACTTCCACCACTGCCATAGACTACCCCCCCCCCCCCCAACCCCATGGGGATGGAGTGGAAGCTCCCCATTTGGGGCTACTAAAGAGGTTCTTTCTGGCTGGCCCATGCACTGGCAGCCCAAACTCTGACAAGGGTTGAAATGAACTCTAGGGCCTGATTTCTGCTCTCTGGGGACAAAAGGGGATTTGGAGGAGATACCCTCTCCTTCCCTCAGGGAAGGGTTTGGCTTTTTGTTTTTGTTTTTTAATGTTTGTTTATTTTTGAGAGAGAGAGAAGAGGGGGCAGAGAGAGGGGGAGAAAGGATCCCAAGTGGGCTCTGTGCTGACAGCAGAAAGCCTGATATGGGACTCGTTGGGACTCAAACTCACGAACCAGAGCCTACTGGCCCCTCAGGGAAGGATCCTTAATCACTGTTTTCAGATTCAAGAGGCCTTTGGGCAACCTTCAGATGAGAAGCTACTGGCCCATCTCCCCAGAAGTGCTTGTGCCGCCCATATTTACAGTTATAGGCGGGGAGTTTGCTGAATAGATGAAAGGGTATAGAATGATTTGGGGCTTTAGGGAATTTTTTCCTCAATCACCCTTGATTTGGAAATTGAGAGACTGAAGCTCCAAATTAAGATAATTAAGAAGCAACATGGGGCAGAAACAGGGCTATCACTTCCCATTTTATAGCATGATATGAATTCAAAGCACAGACTCTTGTATCAGACTGCTTGGGTTCAAATCCTGCCTTACCCCTAAAGTGTCCTGGGATCCTGAGCAAGCCCTTTAATTTGCACCTAACCTCCAAGATTGTGTTGACAGCAATAGGACAGCATTGGTGGGACTGTGTCAAGAACAGAAACTGGCCTGTTACAATTGCTAAATAAAATTTTTTTTTAATGTTTATTCATTTTTGACAGAGAGAACGAGCACGTGAGCTCAAGCGGGGGAGGGGGCAGAGAGAGAGGGAGACACAGAATCCAAAGCAGGCTCCAGGCTCTGCGCTGTCAGCACAGAGCCTGACGCGGGGCTCAAACTCGCGAACTGTGAGATCATGACCTGAGTTGAAGTCAGATACTTAACCGACTGAGTCACCCAGGCGCCCCTAAATAAATTCTATTGCTACTATTTTTCAGTGAAGAAAGGCAGGCTCAGAGAAGTGAAATTATTTTGACAGGAAAGGATGCAGGAAGGGCAGGATTAGAACTAGGGCCTATCTCCAAAGCCATTGAGTGTTGTTCACCCCCAAACCAGTGTTTTTCAAACTGAAAGGCAAGACCCTGTAGAGGGTCAGAAAATCAGTTCAGCAGGGCCTCAAAAAGCACTGAACAACAACAACAAAAAATCCGAGTGTATGGTGCCTATGAGTAAATAGTATTTGATGGCACTTTCATTTCATACAGGTATCTCTATCTATCTATCTATCTATCTATCTATCTATCTATCTATCTATCTATCTACAGGTAAGTATACCTATGTGTGTACTAGGTCATTACCCTTGACTACTGATACCCCAAGGAGTTTGTACACAAGGCTTCAGTGAGATCCTCCATGTGTTGTAAACCATCCCAGGAGGACAGGGGTTCCAGTTAGCTCAAGGAAGACTCAGAAATAGGGGAATGGGCCATGAACTGTTGGGCATGGAAAGGGGCAAAGAGGGTAGGCCACAGTAATCTTGAATCTAGATGAGAGCAGAAGGGTTAATTCTTTTTTTTTTTTTTTAACGTTTATTTATTTTTGAGACAGAGAGAGACAGGGGAGGGGCAGAGAGAGAGGGAGACACAGAATCGGAAGCAGGCTCCAGGCTCTGAGCCATCAGCCCAGAGCCCGACGCGGGGCTCGAACTCACGAACTGTGAGATCGTGACCTGAGCTGAAGTCAGACGCTTAACCGACTGAGCCACCCAGGCGCCCCGGGGTTAATTCTTGAAACAAAAAATCTGCAAGAGCATACTCTGTGCCAGAACTTTGGCTGGGCAGTGTTAGCTACACAGTGATGACTGGGACAGTCCCGGTCTTTTCCCTGGTGGGGCGCTCTGTGCAGTGGAGGAGACAGACCTATCACCAGACAGTAAGACACTAAAATCAGGGCTGTGATGGGGGAAGCCCATGAAGAAGGAATATAGAACAGCAAGTTCCAAGCGGAAAACCCATTAGCTGAGGTCGAGTTCCAGTATTAGGTTTACCTCTGGGGAACCTAAGGCCCGCCTCTGAGCCATACTTGCCTCTGCATCACTCTCACAGACTTAGGTGGACCTAAGATTCTTCACTTCCCAGCTATGCCTCCTAGAAGTATGCACTAACCAATGTGTTACTTGCCAAGCTCCGTGGCACACTGGAACCCAAATTGAGGACAGCAGGCCCTACCCAACCTATGAGAAAGTTCTGGGAGACAGATGTCTCATAGGGCCTAGTACACTAGCTAACAAGTGGGCCAGGGTCTGTGCAAAGCTCTTTTCTTACAGGGCGATTTTAAGACCTTTGCAGGCCCGAATTACCCCATAAAAGTCCAATCCCTACTTAATTGCACATACTGTATATGATGAGCAGGTAGGGTTAGTATTTGGAGTCACAGAATGTTTAATTGATATAAAGTGTTCTGTTTAACATTAAAAAGTCCAATAGCTTGGTGACACAGCTCTGTTTCCATTTTGCAGATGTGGATTCAGAGGCACAGAAAACCGGTCAAGTCTTCTGCCTACAATCACCAGCAAGGGAATGAATGCAAAGCTGGGTTTGTGAGGCTTCAGAGCCTATACTCATCATGAGGGGACACACTGAAAAGACAACTCTCAAAACCCCCGCTCCGGGGCTCTTTAAGAGTCTCGGAACTGGGAGGAAAGGCGAGATCACAGTAAAGCGAGATCAAAGCGTATGTAAATAAAGACCAGGGGCTGCCGGGAAGTATCACTGCGGTGAGACATTAGGGAAAGCGGGTGTCAGAGTCCTACTGCGCCTGCGCCATCCTGTCTCCTCTTTCCGTCGGGCGCTTGCGCGTGGCACCTCCGTAACCCACATCGACCCAAACTTGCCTGCTGTACGCATGCGTCCTGCTCTGAGTCAGCCTCTTGCCCTTTCTTGCGCTTGCGCTCTAGCGCTCTCCGAGTTCATCTCTCGCTCTTTGACGTCAGTTCCTGTTTGTGGCGGGAGAGGGCGGTATTTCCGGCCAGAGGGTGGGAGGGGGCGGTAAGCGGGGGCCGGGGGGAGGGGGCGGGGGGGCCGCGCGAGCCGTTGGGCCTGGCTCGGAGAAGGCGTTGCCGCTGCTGCTGCAGTTGCCGCCGCCAGGAAACACAAGGAGCGGGACCAAGCGCAGCGTGGCGATGGGCGGGAGTAGGGCCCCGCCGGAAAGGCTGGGCGGCCGCCGGTGACAGGTGAGTGCGCCAGCGCGTGTCCCTGAGCGCCTCCCCCCCCACGATGGTCGCGTCCGGACCCCCCGCAGTGCGGCACTGGGCTGTACCACCAGTGCCCGCCGGGCGGGGACCGCGGTCCTCGGGGCCCCCCTTCCGGAACTGAGTTGGGGGCGGACGCGCCGGGGGCGGTCAGACTAGCCCTGAGGGGCCGGGGGCGGGGGCGGCCGGCCGTACCACTGAGGCGGCGCAGGGGGGGGGGGGGCCACACCAAAGTGCGTTGACCGAACCACTGAAGAGCTGGGGGCTGAGGCAGTGGGATGGGAAGGGAGAGCCCGACCGGTGTGCGTGCCTTACCGAGTGTAGGGGGCCGTACCTATTCGGGGCTGTGGGAGCAGTTCCTTGAGCGTGTTTGGGGAGGTGGGGGAACTGCTGGGGAGGGAGCCGTACCAAGTGCGGCCGGGGTAGTGCCTTGTGGGTTATACCACTTAAGTGCTGGCGGGGGGGGGCATCCCGAGAGCGCGGAGGAGCTCTGTATCAAAGGAGGAGGGTTGTGCTGTTTATAATCTTTGAGAGGACGGGCGGGGGTGGGGGACAGCCCCCAGTGGGTGTTCTGTGGAGTATCTTGGGAGGGCTGTAACGCGGAGTGTTGAGGAAGGGCTTCTGCCTCCCGAGTTTGGTGGGTGGGGCTTGGGGGTTTACCCTGAGCTAGAGCAGGGAGGATCGCTGTTGAACTTCTTGATGACTTTGGGGGGAAATTGTATGGTCACTTTTTGTATGGGGGGATTGTTGTCTACCGCAGAACCTTTTCATATTATTAAGCTTTATTTTAAGGTGTGTGGGGTACCCCTGGAGCAAATCCTTTGATTCTGTGGGCAGGAGATGTCTTGGAAGCCACTGTCTGAAGGTTCCTGAGCTTTCTGCTCCGTATTAGGGAGGGGAGGAGGTACTGAGCTTAGATTCGAGGAGCCATGTCCCCTGGGTCTGCTTGTTAAGCCTTAGGAGGAAGGAGTATTTAGAAGAACACCTTTTCTGACAAGGCAAGGTGGCTGGGGACATCTTGATCCTTGGGATTCTGAAGACCCGCATCCTCTCATTTGGTGGCTGCTTGGGCTCAGCAAGAGGCCTCTGCTAGAGTAATCAGGTGGGTCCTCTGTGGTCTGCCTTTCAACCTTGTTCACTTTTCTCCTCACAGAGAAGCACTGGGAGTTCAGTCCTGGCCAGACCTTGTGGTGGTGGTGGGGGGGGGGGGGTGCAGATGAGCCAGGGGCCCAACAGGCCAAAACAGATCATGGTGGGCTCCTCCATCCTGGCCCTGAGGCTGTTTGTGTCCCCCCTAGGGTAGCTGTACAGCCTTCTGTCGTGTGCCATGTTTGTGCTCCCCACCAGGCGATAACAGTTGGCTTCACCATTGGGCGGCCGTGAGGCTGAGTGCTGTTTTCCCAGCTGTTCCTCTCTGCATCATAGGCCAAGGGGATTTGGGCGGGGGGACCCTGGCCCAGCCCGACCCTTCAGATTTCTCTGAAGGACTTCGGGTAGCCAAATCCCCCACAGATCTGGTTTCTCACTGTGGTCACTGGGTGGGTGCTTGGAGCCACTGCCCCTGCTCCCTAGGCCAACTTGTGACCTTGGCTTTCCCGGTAACCTTTGCCCTGGGTCTGGAGTTCCCGGGAGGGCTGGCTGTAGTCCCTGATTGACCTGGCTAACGTGGGCCGGTCATACGGTCAAAGGGGGCAGATGGTTGCTTCTGGTCTACATCATTGGCTTCCAAGCTGACTGGCTTCTGTGGTTGTGGTTCCTAGAGAATGGCCCTGGAGTCTCTTCGAGACTGTGGTGGCTCTGTAGAACTTTTCTCCACCTGGGGTTTGTTTCTCTGGCCTCCTGCCAACTTTTAGAGGGTTTGCTGGATGGGGTTGACAGCAGCAATAAAAACAATAATCATGAGATTGATGGCTGATGTTTATTGAGTGGATTCTGTGTGCCACACACTATTCAGAATGCTTCACCCGGATTAGCGTGCTGAACACTCACATCCTAGAGCCACATGTACTCTTGTCACGATCTCTGTTTTAGAAGGGGAAAACAACAGACAGGCAAATCCTTTCCAGAGCCAGTGAATAGACATCCACTGTTATGTCAGGCATGCGGCAACCCTTTTAGACCCATGACCTCATTTAAATCTCAAAACACACCTATGGGGTAAGTATGATAATGCCTGTTTTTTAGAGTCCTAAGAGCTAGGTAGGCGTGTGATGCCCATTTTACAGATACGGAAACTGAGACACTGAAGCGAAATGATTTTCCTGCTGTGTCACAGCCAGAAGTAGTAGAACCGTGACAGGAACCCGTGGGCCTGGTTGGCCTCAGTGAACCTCTTGTTGACAACATAACTAGAGCAGTGGGTTAGTTGCCCCCGGGGGTGATATGGTGTCTCTCTCCATTTTGAGGGATGAGACACTGGGGCTCAGAGGAAGACTCGCTTTGCCCTCTGTCAGACCCTAGGCGGCAGGCTGGGCTTTGAACTCAGGTCAGCTTGCCCCTGGTGTCATGCGTTCTTTGTTCACCAGGTGCCAACCTGGAGTGGGTCTCTGTGACCTCCAAGGCCCTCCCCTGGACCCTGCCAGCTGCACCCTTGGGCCTGCCCTTCCGTTTAGCCTGGGAGCCCAGGACTCTGCGGGCAGCCAGTCCAGCGGTTCTGGACTTGCTGGTGAAACTTGGTCCCCCCACTCAGAGTTGAGCCAGGGCGTCTTTGAAGCTGGTGCATAGTGTGTGCTGGGGGCCAGGAGAGAACAGCAGGGGGGACATGCAGGGGATGACCTAGCTACCAGGGGCCCTGGTGTTAGATGTCCCTGCGCAAGATGGTGTGGTGGGCCTGTGTGCAGGTTCTGGTGCCTTCACATTCTGGCTGTGTGACCTTGGGCCACAGTGTTCACCCCTTGTGCAGTGGGCTCTGAACGGCCCCCACTGAGGCTGCTGTGTGGATTTCACGAGTCAAGCCACGAGAAGCTTCTAGAATGGTGCGTGGCACTGCGCAGCTGCTCAGTCGGCAGTCCTGAGGGCATCCTCAGGGTGTCCTCCCCCCCACCCTACCCTCAGTCCTCTCAGGCGTCCTGGTGTCCAGCTCCCCAGCCTGGCCCAGCCAGAATCCAGGAACCCGTGTCCTGGTTTCTAACCCCTGTAAAGAGCTACACTGAAGTGATTATCTGAGCATGGGGTTCCAACCTGGCCCTACCACTCCCTGGCTGTGTGACCTTGAGCAGGTTCCTCAACCTTTCTGAGCTTTCATTGTCTGGGTCTTGGGATGAGAATTCCCCTTGGTAGGTTGTTGTGAAGGGTAAATGGGTTGATTTGTGGAAAGCATTTACAGCCCTGCTGGCCTAACAGTCTCCAGCAAACGTTTCCTGTTCTCACTATTTCAGAAGAGTGCCTGACACACGATGAGCCCTCAGATTATCTTAGCAATTGTAATTCTTCATTATTTCTGCTAGGATTCTGAAGGCCCTTCCCCGGTTACAGATCCTTGTCAGGGAACACCGGGAGGAGGGCCTGGCTGAAATTAGCATCTCCATTTTCCCAAGGAGGAAACAGGTTTTGGAGGGTTGGGGCGGGGGTGGGGACGTATAATCAAATAAAGAGTGGCGAATGCAGTACCCAGGCTGCCTCCTCCTCCCACACAGTTGCTGCCCAGAGCTCCTCCGAGGTCAGACTCTACCTAGCTCCTTTTCAGACGGCAGGCTCTTTCTAACCCTCCTTCCTGTATGTGCTTTTATTGAATCTCCGCCACAGCCCACCAGGAGTAGCAGGAAGGGCCTTGAACCCAGGTGAGAACAGCCCTTTTGAAGGCTGAGGCAGAAGGTTGGGTGTGAGCAGGGTGAGTAGCAGAAGTGCTGGAGGGAGTCACCTGTGCAGAGCCACGGGGGGGGGCGGGGTGGGGGGAGAAGTGTGCATTTGATCCCTAAGGCATTGCAGAGCTGAAGCTTTTTGGTGATCCGCTGTCATTTATCGAGCACCTGCTGTGTGCAGGTGCCAGGGTCATGGTGGTACACTCAACAGAGGCGCCACCTCCATGGAGCTGAGGGAGACAAGCCCTAAACCTGGTGAAGAAATGACAGGTTAAAGGGAGGTGCCGGGCAATGGGTTAAAATGAGGTGTGACTGGGAGCTTCCTTAGTTGAGCTGTCAGGAAGGCCTCGGAGCTGATCCCAGATCGACCAGGTGAGTGAGGAGAAGGAACAGCCTTGGGGCATGGTGGGGGGGGAACCACAGTGCTAGAGTTGAAAGCTTGTCAGGTCAGGGACCTGTGGCACAGAGGCCTCAGTGAGGGGGCGGGTGTGGGAGGGGAGGCCAGGGGCTGCGAGCGGGCAGGGGTCAGAGCCTTGCAGACTGCTCTGAGGAGCAGCGTGGTCAGATTTAGAGGGTGCCTTTTGCCATAAGAGGTTCTCACTCAGGCTTTTGCCTGGGGTGGGGGGTGGATTTTAGAGCCGGTCTGGGAGTTTCACATGCCTCCCACTTCCCCCTTGAGTAGAATCACTGCCTTAGAAACGGCCAAGGGTGATGGTCGCCTCCCTCCTCTGTGGTTTTCACACCGCATTCCCCAGGGCCCGTGGCTGTTCCGTTTAGGGACAGATGGGGGGAGGCTTGGTGAGGTGATTTGTGCCTACCCCTCCCCAATGCAAACAGCTGGGCTTAATATCAAATAACCGTGCAGAACAACGGATACCTGATGAAGGCTTGACTGATTCTACCTTCCACTCGGCTTGTATGCCAGAGGGCTTGCCACATTCCTGGTGTGGCTCTAGAACTTGGAAGACCGGACCTTAGGGGCCTACCTTCTAGTGGCGACAGGTGCCCAGCAAACAAATCTGTGGCGGGATATCAGTTTGTGATAAGTGTTATGAAGGCAAACTGAATAGGGATCAGGGGAAAGAGTGTGGGGATATTACTGTGTTTTAGCTGGGGTGTTCAGGGAGGGCCTCCTGGAGGAGGTGACATATAGGTAGGGATTAGAGTGCTGTAAAAGGAGCATGGGAAGACTTGAGTGAAGGTCCCTGAGATTGAGGAGGAATCGGCTCTGATTCCCACCTCGCAGAAGCCTGGAGAACCTTGGTAACCTGTGCCGGGTCTGGCAGTGTTGGGGACGGGCTCTGAATTTGGGCAATGTGGCTCCAGAGTCTTCCCAAACCAGCAAGGCGCTTGGTAATTGTGGGGTGAAAGTGGCTTCTAATCCTGCACCTGAGCCTCATACTTAGTGCAGTAAGAGGGGCCAGCCTGTCTCTGAACTGTCTTCTTGGAAGGAGTGGAGACCCTCAGAGCAAACCTTCTGGGGTCTTTCTCCTGGGGAGAAAGCCTTTGGGGTGGGAAGGGATGGAAAGGAATGTCTTTTGCAGTTGATCTCCAGGCCTCTGGAGGACTAGGGACACCCCTCCCTGGGCCTCTCTTCAGCTTCCCAAGAGCTCTCAGTGGAAGGCTCTCAACCACCAGGCCTCTGGGCTGCACGGTGGGGTGGTTCCGTGGCAGGCTCTTCTGGACAACCAGCCAAGCAGCAAGAGGCCCAGCTAGGGGAGACAGCCCTGGGAGCAGGACCAGAAGGGAGGGAGCGAGGGAGCGGGGGTGGGGGTGGGGGGGGTGGGGGGGGTTGGGGTGGGGGGGGCGGGGGGGGGTGGGAGCTCGGGCCTGGCCCCCCTTGGGGGCAGGACCCACCGCCAACTCAGCACCCGCAGCAGAGCCTGGCTGCACTGGGTGCGTGAAGCAGGGGACAGCAAGGCGCTCCGGGGTTGGCTAAGGGAAGACCTACATGTAGAGGTCCGTGCAGGAAGTTCCTCGAGCCCAGCCGTTCTGCCCAGGAAGCTCGTCCGCAGATGTTGTTTCTAAGGGTGAGGCCAGAAATCCAAGCCTGCCTTGGTTTGCCACCTCGTGAGCCCTTTCCGAAGGGACTGGGGCAGCTGCCGCTCTGTCGCCTCTCTCCCTAGCCCTCCCTGGCCTGATTTCAAGGTCTTCATCATAAGGTGGGTTGTTGCGTCGTGGTCCGGGCCGACCTGGGTTTGCACCCTGCTCCTGGCCTCTCCCTTGGTTGCTGTGGAACCCTGGTGTCCTTGTGTCAGTCAACTCTTTGAGGTGCATTTTGCTTAGTGGAAATGGGAACATCCCCTCCAAGCGGGGCTGTAGGGTGGATTCAGGGATCTCATTTGTCAGAAAGTGCTTGACGTGGGGCCTCCTGGGACGGTGCTCCAGTGGATCCGTGCTGCCGCTGGAGATGATCAGCCGGGGTCAGGTTGGGCATCTGAGAGCAGCCAAGGGGCTCTGGATGCACCCAGCCTGGGCTTGTTGATGGAGCGGTGGGAGGAGGTGGCAGGCCGATTAGCTGAGTGAGGATTAGCTGAGTGAGGTTCCTGCCGGGGAGGGCTAGGGAGGAATATTCATCACACCCGTCACCAAGGCCCCCTGGCCCCCCTCAAGCCAGACATGACGCTGAGCAGCCTGCGCATGCGTTGAGCTCCGGCACAGCAGCCTATGAGTGGGTAAGAGTCACTGCCATTGGTAGTTAGGAAACTGAGGCACAGAAAGCTACATAGAATGCTGTGTTGCTGAGAGCTAGCAGGGTGGCCTTTTTGTGCTGGGCCCTGCTCTGGGGCCTAAGGCCTGAAGCGCCTGCTCTCACCTGTACTCACCATGACCTGGGAGCTCAGTGTAACTTTCCTCCCATTTTATAGGTGAGCAAATGAAGGCCCATGCAGGTTATTAGATTTGCCCAAAGTCATAGTGTTAGTTGGTAACAGACATGAAATTTGAACCCAGCTCTATCTGGGGTTAAGCTTGCTTCTTTAAGACTGACTCTTCTGCCTCTGATCAATGCCATGGCCACTGTTTCTGAGGTCATTAGTTGTGGTGGTGGTGTTTTTAAAAATGCTTTATTTTGGGGGGCGCTTGGGTGGCTTAGTTGGTTAAGCATCCAACTTTGGCTCAGCTCATGATCTCGCAGTGGGTTCGAGCCCCGCGTCAGGCTCTGTGCTGACAGCTCAGAGCCTGGAGCCTGCTTCGGATTCTGTGTCTCCTCTCTCTGTTCCTCCCCTGCTCACCTTCTGTCTCTCTCTCTCAAAAATGAATAAAGATTTAAAAAAATTAAAATATTTTTTATTAAAATATTTTTTATTAAAATTTTTAAATGTTTTTTTTTTTTGAGAGATAGGGCGTGAGCCGGGGAGAGGCAGAGAGAGAGAGAGGGAGACACGGAATCTGAAGCAGGCTCCAGCTCCGCATTGTCAGTACAGAGCCTGATATAGGGCTTGAACCCACAAGTCTTGAGATCGTGACCTGATCCAAAGTCAGACATTTATTTTATTTTATTTTATTTTATTTTATTTTATTTTATTTTATTTTATTTTAT
>NW_024412425.1:493115-552514 GCF_014898765.1 Herpailurus yagouaroundi
ATTTTATTTTATTTTATTTTATTTTATTTTATTTTATTTTATTTTATATTTTATTTTTTAAAATATTTTTATTTATTTTTGAGACAGAGAGAACAGAGCATGAGCAGGGGAGGGGCAGAGAGAGAGGGAGACACGGAATCCGAAGCAGGCTCTAGGCTCTGAGCTGTCAGCATAGAGTCCAACGTGGGGCTCGAACTCACGGACTGTGAGATCATGGCCTGAGCTGAAGTCAGACGCTTAACCGACTGAGCTACCCAGGTGCCCCCAAAGTCAGACATTTAAATGATGAGCCACCCAGCCGCCCCTAAAGATTTTATTTTTAAGTAATCTTTACACTCAACGTGGGACTGGAACCCACAACCCTGAGATCAAGAGTCGTACGCTCCACTGACTGAGTCAGCCAGACACGTCTCATTACTGTTGTTCCAAATGATTTTTTTTTTTTTCAACGTTTTTATTTATTTTTGGGACAGAGAGAGACAGAGCAGGAACGGGGGAGGGGCAGAGAGAGAGGGAGACACAGAATCGGAAACAGGCTCCAGGCTCCGAGCCATCAGCCCAGAGCCCGACGCGGGGCTCGAACTCACGGACCGCGAGATCGTGACCTGGCTGAAGTCGGACGCTTAACCGACTGCGCCACCCAGGCGCCCCTAAATGATCTTTTTTGTTTTCTTTTCTCCTAGACAGAGCCAGCACTAAGTAGGCCTCAGTTGTTCTGGAAATGACTGGATTAGCTCTGTTCGATCCCTGCTTTGGAGATGGGGTACAGCTGCCTCTCTCCACCCCCTACTGCCCAGAGAGCCCCGGCCTTGGCCAGCCTCTTCCTTTCCCTGAGCCGAGGGTGGGGGTGAAGGTTGGGAGGTACTCCCCTACCCCTGCCTTGGGGTCTGATTCCTGAAAGGCCTCTGGAGCCAGCCCGTGTCTATTTTTGATCATTTGTGTATCCCATTCTTTCACCAGATAATTTATCGAGTATGTACTATGTGCCGTGTATAGTTTTAGATGCCAGGGAGTGCCATCCAGTCTGCTGGAGGAGGCAGAGAAGTAGCGTTTGTTGTACAAGTGCTTGGTGCCGCTGAGGAAGGGAACAGAGATCTGGCTGGACTTGGTGGGAGGGGAACTTGGGGAAGGCTCCCAAGGTGAGGCATTCAGGCCTTGACATGAAAACCCAAAGGAACGGGCCAGGCAGGGGTGCAGCATAGGTAAAGGTCCTGAGGTGGGATATGCCTCAGTGTGGTGATGCTTGAATACTTGCCACTGGAGCTGGGAGAGTGGGGTGGCGGGAGAGGAGGGTGGCAGGGCTGAGCTCTGGCAGGCAAGTCTGTGCTTCTCAGACTGGTGTCCAAAGACCTGGAGGGGGTGGGGGGTAGTGGTGGGTGTTAAGCATGTGTTTTTGGGGTAGTGTCTGCGACTTGTCTACTTTTTTTTAGCTGTTTTCAACAAGTTAATATGGGCATGTTGTGAATCATCTGGATGATTCCCTTAACCAACTAGTGACAGTATTAACATAGCTGCTCTTCCATAGCTCTGATGAACTAAGGCTCAGGCTAGCCCTTGACTTTGGAGTTGGCCTTTGTGTCATTACCACCTCTTTTCCAAAGTGCTGGCTCCGTCCCCAGCTGTGTTTGAAGCAGGTATCGTTGGGTCCCCATGATGACCCTGGCTTGCCCCCCCCCCCCCCCCGCCAAAAAAAAGGCATCTTTTGAGATAACATAAGCACATGCTCAGGTTCGTAGTAACGTCCTGTTTTAGAGATGAGGACCCTGAAGTTCAGAGAAGCGACCTGTGTGGCCTGGAGGTAGTAGTCAGGATTTGACTTGACCAGCCCTCTGGGGGTGGATTTGGGCCTCTGAGCCCTGTCTCAGCTCTCTGGGCTGAGTAGGTCCGGGCTGGCAGTGATGGAGCCACATGGGAGCTTCTCTTCGGCAGGCTGGGGTCATCCAGCCCCTTGGGCCCCTTCAGCCTCCCACTGCTTCATCAGAGAGGTCCCTGACAGCTATACCTCCAGGAGGCCAGCCACTAGCTGTGTGTGGCTGGTTACGTTTTAGTGAATTAAGTGTAAATACAAGTAAAAATTCAGTTTTTTAGTTGCACTAGCCGCTACAGCTACATTTCCATTATTACAGAAAGTTTTGTTGGCTAGATCAGCCATCTCCTGCACTCACCCACTGTGTGATCTTGGGCATGTGACGTATTCTCCCTGGGTCTCAGTTTCCTCTTCTGAAGAATGGGGATAGTAATAGCATCTGCCTCCCAGGGTTGCTAGGAGAATTGATAGGAATCCAGACCCGGCACGTTGTGAGCACTCAGTAAATGTTAGCCATGGGTCAGACTGCCTGTTTGCTCCTAGGTGCCCTAGGGATGAGGAGGGGACTCACGCCACCAGACCCTGCCTCAAAGCTGCTGGCCAGGGAAACAGGCAGATGATGATATGGAGCAAAGCCTATGAGTCCGGAACCCCTCAGCCAGACCGGAGGGGGGCCCCGGTGTACTTGTGCGCGCCTGTGTTTGTGTACAAGGTGGGGGGGGGGGGGGCCCCCGCGCGGGGGGGGGGGCGTGGGGGATGTGGGAGGGGATGTGGGAGGTGGGAGGAGACTCGGCCTCTTGAGTGTGGGCAGAGGGAGGTGGAAGAGGCACAGGGCTGGGATGGACGTGATCCAGTTTCCTCGCCTGCGTCCTGGCTGCCCAGCATTGGGTACTCAGTCCTTCTGTCCTCAGTTTCCTCTTTGGTAAAATGTGGGTCCTTGTGGTCCCCAAGTGAGCCAGAAGGTGAGGGTGTCGGGCCAGTGCATAGGGCTTCTTCCGGGGACAGCTGGAGAAGGCGGCTGTGATACAACCCCCGCCTCAGTGGGGCCAGGAGCTCCACATCCCGCCTCACCTCCAGCCAGACAGTTCCCCATCTGTCCCTAAGAAACAGCCACAGCCCTTACGGTGAACTCCCAGGCCCTGCCCAGCCAGGCACCCCGGCTTCCGCAGTCACACGTGCCCCGTTCCCCTCTACCCTCCTGACTGGCTCTCGTGCAGGCCACCCCTGGCCTTGGTGCCACCCTCCTTTGGCCTGGAGTGCTCTTCCCCTCTCCCCTGGCCCCATGGCTACCTCATCTCTCAGGTTTCTGCTCCCATTTCACCATCTCAGGGAGCCGTTTTCTGACCACCCTGGATAAAACTGGAAACCCTTACCCCTTCCCACAGACCTAGT
This sequence comes from Herpailurus yagouaroundi, assembly GCF_014898765.1. NCBI lineage: Eukaryota > Metazoa > Chordata > Mammalia > Carnivora > Felidae > Herpailurus > Herpailurus yagouaroundi. The sequence goes on from NW_024412425.1 coordinate 496,315, forward strand.
CCTCGGTGTGCTGCTTTTATCTGTGACATTTGTCAACTTCTGTTACAGCATGTAATTTGCCTATTCATTTAGCTTCATTTTGAGGCCTGACCACCCTCCCCCCGCCCCCCCCAAACTCCCCCAGGGCAGGGAGTTCTGTTTTGGTCACTGCTGCCTCCTGGTGACTAGAGCACTGCTGACACGGCCTAAGTGCCAGGTTTGTGGAATGAATGAATTCAGGACTTTTTTTTTTTTTATTTATTTTTTATTTTTTTTTTCAACATTTATTTATTTTTGGGACAGAGAGAGACAGAGCATGAACGGGGGAGGGGCAGAGAGAGAGGGAGACACAGAATCCGAAACAGGCTCCAGGCTCTGAGCCATCAGCCCAGAGCCCAACGTGGGGCTCGAACTCACGGACTGCGAGATCATGACCTGGCTGAAGCCGGACGCTTAACCGACTGCGCCACCCAGGCGCCCCAGGACTTTTTTGTTTTACCTTTACTTGACACAGTTCTGGCCCCAAAAGCTGGGATTGTGTTTGCTACCGCTACCCTTAGTTTATGAAAGCTCTAGGCCCGGCCTGTGGTGGGGACACAGTGGGGACCAGGACACTCCCATCCCTGCTTTGTGGAGCTCCCAGTCCAATGAGGGAGGCACCATTACCCAGATAATTGTACAGGTGACTGAGCACATTAGATGTGAGGGGACAGGTAAGGCTAAGGTCTGAGGATCTGTGACTCATTGTGGGGCAAGGACAGACGGGGGAGGCTTCCCTGAGGAAATGAGGATTTAGCAGGTAAAGATGGGTGAGCAGTGCCAGGTAGGGGACTAGTATGTGCAAAGGCCTTGGGGTGAGAGAGAGAGCAAGCAAGGAGTGTTCAAGGGACCAGGAGAAGGGGAAAGTGTGTGTGGGGGGGGTGCTGCTGATCGATGAGGCAGGAGAATAGGCAGGGGCCACTTCAGGGGGGCCCTTGTCTCCATAAAAGCCTTGGGTGTGATCCCCAAGCAGGGGAGGGACAGGGTCAGAGCTCTGGTTGGAGGGTCTCTCACAGCTGCAGCCTGGTGCAGTCGGTGTGTTTGGAGCCCTTGACCAGGCTGACTTCGATATCTGCCATGATTTCTGTGGGTGCTGCAAGGCCCTAGGTGGCGGGGTGAGGGGGAAGGTGTGGGGCGGGGGTGGCGAGGAAGAGAAGGAAATCTGCTCTGTGCTTATTCTTGTCCCGGTATCTTTTGCAGCCCGCCTACTCTGCAGTCTGCTTCCAGTCCTACCTGCTCCAAGCAGACAGATGGGGCAGCTGGGGGGAGTGTGTGGTGTTTAAGAGAAAAAAAAAAAAAAAGTATCTTTAATGCTGCCTTTGTACCAAGGAGGTAGAGTAGGTAAAAATTCACGTAGTACAGAGATGTGCGACGTGGGAAGTGAGGGTCCCTGTGTCTCCAGCCACCAGAGGAAATAATAACACCTGATAGGTGTTGAGTGTTTGCCACATTGGCAAAGTTCAAAGGACTTTATGTGGATTAACTCATTTGTGCCTCACAGCAGCCTTGGAGTGTGTACTGTTCTTAGCTCTAATTTACAGATGGGGAAACTAAGGCAAGGAAAGGGGAAGTGATTTGCCCAAGGTCACACAGCAAGTGGCAGAGCTGAAGTTGAGGCGCATTTGGTCCCAGAGGCAACTTTGACTCCCGCCCCTATGCGTGCAATGTTTTGTTTAAACACGTACCTCCTCCTGGCCTCCAGCCTAAGGTACTCTTCCCTGGAACATCCACTGTCGATGATGGGGTGACGGCTTTTCTGAAGACGATGCTGTAGAAGACAGTTACACTTGGACGGTGACAAGGACGACTGGCTCAAGAATGTCAGTGTGTGAGAAAGAATCAGAATTAGGCCGTGTGCTGTGTACTTGTTGGTGTTGCAGAAAAGGGATGAGGGGGCAGGTCGCCTGGGTAGCTCGGTCAGTTAAGCATTCGACTTCGGGTCAGGTCATGATCTCACAGTTCGTGAGTTCGAGCCCCGCGTCGGGCTCTGTGCTGACAGCTCTGAACCTGGAGCCTGCTTCGGATTCGGTGTCTCCCTCTCTCTGTACCCCTACCTCACTTGTGCTCTGTCTCTCTCAAAAATAAACATTGGGGGGAAAAAAGATTATAAAAGTGCCTGGGAGGGTCGAATTCACAGGTACCGAGCGCTTAGGTCGCCTGGCGTGTGCTGTGTGCTGAGTGCGACACAGGCGCTCATTCACTCTTTGGTGTGGTCACATCAGCCGCTACTACAGAGCCAGACCCCTGTGCAGGCACTTAGGTTGCTTCCTGGCCCCCCCCTGTCCCCAGCCCCCCCCCCCCCCCGGGGGGGGGGGGGGGTGACTTTGCCCCCAGGGAACATTTGGTAGTGGGGGAGGACATTTTTGATAGTCACAACTCAGGGGAGGGTGTGCCGTGGGCTTTAGCAAGTAGAGACCAGGAATGCTGCTAAACCTCCCTTGTGCACAGCGGCCCCCGTGACAAGAATTCTCGGGCCCCAAATAACACTCCTGCTGAGATTGAGAAACCCCGCTTTAGGACGACCTCTGTACGTTTTCGGAACCTCCTAAGCATTTTTTGCAGGAGAATTTCCTACAGGGACATTTTCCACTTCGTTAGTTTTGTTGAAGTGCCCTCCCAAAACGCGGAACCGGTTCACAGAGCTGCGGATGGCACATGAGGGAGTTGTTTCCCTCCGCTCGCCCCGTGAGCCTTTCCTTCCAGATTCCCATAAGCAGGTGCTGCCTGTTGAAAGACAGGTTCCTGTTGTCTTTGGATTACAATTTTTTTTAATGTTTATTTATTCTTGAGAGGGAGAGTGCAAGTGGGGGAGGGGCAAAGAGAGAGGAAGACAGAATCCTAAGGCTCCGAGCTGTCAACACAGAGCCTGATGCGGGGCTCGAAGTCATGAGCCCAAGTTTGATGGTTAACCGACTGAGCCACCCCGGCGCCCCTGTTATCTTTGAATTTAATCTCCTGAGCAAGTCTTCCTCCAGGAGCTGTAGGGAAGGCAGACTAGAGGGCAGGTGACAGGCTCCTGGGGCTTGCAGCACAGGGAAGGAGCCCCACCTTGCTGTCTCCAGCGCCAGGAGATGCAGAGCCTCGGCTCCCCTCCTGCCTCCTTGTGCCATCTGTGCTGTCTGGCATAGAAACCAGGTCAGGGAGAGGGGGACAGAGAAAAAATAACTTGATAAATGGCAAGGAAAGGAATCTAACTTACTCTGAGCCTGTTCTGGGCACAGGGCTTCACTCTGCACATTCATTCCACAAATACTTACAAAGCACCCACTGTATACCCGGCACCCTGCAAGGCTCAGAGGATCCAGCAGGCCCAAGACAGGCAAGAGCCCCTGCCCTTACCATGCTGACATCATAGTGGGGGGAGGTCGACGGTAAGGTATAATAACTAAGTAAATACATATGGTCACACCAGCAATAAAGTGCTTATAAAGAAAAATAAAGGGTAAGGGGAGGTAGGGTGGGTGCTCCCTTTTGTCTAGGAGGCTTCTCAAAGAAAGTGACCTGAGCAGAAGCTGAAGAAAGTGGGGTGGGGCCCTGCAGATACCAGGGAGCAGAGCATCCCAACTGAGGGGCAACAGGTGCAAGGGCCCTGAGGTAAGGGTGTCCTGGTGTGCTGGGGGAGCCACAGGAGTAGGCATTGTCGAAATGGAGTGTGTTTAGAGAAGTAAAGGGAGGACCGTGCAGACCTCATAGGGTTCAGAGGCTCCTGTAAGGCCTCTGACTTTTGCTCTGTGTAAGATGGGGACACGGAGCGTTTGAGCACAGGAGGGATGGGCTCTGACTCAGGTGGTCACAGGATCCCAGACTATAGATGTGAGGACAGAAGCACGAGAGCTCAGCGAGGCTTTACAACAGCCCTACCCCCTCGCCAAGCAGCCCTACTCTTACAAATGAGGAGACAGGTTTGGAAGGACCCTTCCCGGGACCTGGTCCCTTCCCAAGGCTGCCACTAGGGCCTCTCCTCAATGGCCCTGCATCGTCTTGTAAGTTGCCTCTCATGGATCTGACTCCAGCACTGTGAGATGAAGCTTCTGAAGAAGCTACCACAGTTTGGAAACCACTGAGCAATAAATAACACCCGTGAATCAAATAGATGGGAATAAAAATGTCTTAAATAAGTTTTTTTAATGGTTTTGTTAAGTTTATTTATTTCGAGAGAGAGAGAGGGGGACACAGGGAGGGGCAGTGAGAGAGGGAGAGAGAGAGCCAAGCAGGCTCTGAACCGTCAGTGGAGAGCCAGATGCGGGGCTTGAACTCACGAACCGTGAGATCAGGACCTGAGCCAAAACCAGGAGTGGTCACCTAGCCAACTGAGCCACCCAGGTGCCTCTTTTTTTTTTTTTTTTTTTTAATGTTTATTTATTCTTGACAGAGAGAGATAGAGCACGGGCAGGGGAGGGGCAGAGAGAGAGGGAGACACAGAATCCGAAGCAGGCTCCAGGCTCTGAGCTGTCAGCACAGAGCCCGACGCGGGGCTCGAACTCACAGACCGTGAGGTCATGACCTGAGCCGAAGTTGGACGCTCAACCTACTGAGCCACCCAGGCACCCCAGGTGACTCTGTCTTAAAGAAGTTTCAAAATAAATTATCATAGAGCGTTTGAGACATAACGATAGAGTAAGTCAGTGACACTCCTGTAGTCAGCGGCTATTTAAACAAACAAAAGCTCGCCAGAGTGGTCCGAGCCTCCTTGGGGACCCCCGTTCAGTCGCCTTCCCCTGTCACTGTTCAGAACAGATCACTGCGAGCAGCGGTTTTCATTCCCATTCATCTTGCTTCTGTGCAGAGCTGAAGGTACCCTGCCCCCATGCCAGCCTGCTCCCCAGGCTGTGGGGCTGGGGGTGTGCTGTCTGCTCCCTCCTGGGGTGTATGTCCCATCTCCAGTGGGATCATTGTAGACATGGGAGCACTACAGTCACAGAGGGTGTCACTTGCCTGTGGCCACACAGCTGGGAAGCCAGCAGAGCCTGGGGTTGAAATTCCGATCCTCTGGACCCCTGATTGCTCCTTCTTATTCAACTGGTGACGTGGTGTTCTTGAGGGGGAAATCCAGGCAGAGCATCCTTGGGGTGGCGAGCCGTGGACGCCAGGAGCCCCGATGTCGGCTTCCTGCATTCTCTGGACTCTCTAACCCAGCTTCTTTTTTTAAGCGCTCTGTGTGTGTGTGTGTGTGTGTGTGTGTGTGTGTGTGTATTTTTGAGAGACAGAGAGAGCGCGCTCAAGCATGGGGTGGGGGGTGGGAAGAGGGAGGAGACAGGATCTGAAGCAGGACTGTTCTGACAGCAGAGAGCCTGATGCAGGGCTTGAACTCACTGTGAGATTATGACCCGAGCCAAAGTTGGATGCTTAAACAACCAGCTGAGCCACCCAGGCGCCCCCCCCCAGCTTCTTTTTTTTATAGTTTTTGTTGTTGTTGTTATAAAATACAGAAAAATACATTAAGCCCATTTTGTATGGTACAGTATAACAAATGGATGCAGAGCAGAGGCCTGCGTAACCACAAGAGAGTATGGTCAGCTCCCAGAAATCCCCCCTCCATTGCTCCCAAAGCTACCTGCTCTCCTGACTTTTGCAGATTTGTTTCCTTGACGTTCTGCACTTTTTTTTTTTTAATGCTTATTTATTGTGAGAAGGGGGGAGTGAGTGGGGAGGGGCAGAGAGAGGGAGAGAGAGAATCCCAAGCAGAGCCCAGTGCGGGGCCTGAACTCACACAAACAGTGAGATCATGGCCTGAGCCGAAGTCAAGAGTCAGGCACTCAACCGACTGAGGCACCCAAGTGCCCCATCTGCATAGTTTTATAAGTGAGAAGTGCACCCCTAAACAAGTGGTGTGACGTTGTCTGTTCTGAACTTGCTGTGAATGGACTCACACTTGATGTGTTGCTTTGTGTCCGGTTTCTTTTATTTCACTGTGACCTGCTTACACTTTGTCCCTGTTGTATGTGTCCGTACTAAGTGGAGGAACATTCTGCTGTATGAATTTACCACTGCTTGTCCATTCTCCTGTGGGTAGGCATCTGGTCTGTTTGCAGATGGGGGGGGGGGTACTGTGAGTGTTGCTGTTGTATGTGCCCTTTGATAAATACACACACTCCTTTCTGTTGAGGGTTTGTGGGTTAGGGATTGCTGGGTCATGGGGTAGGCATATACTGAGTTTTAATTTTTACTGCCAGTTTTCCATGGTGGTTGAACCATTTTATACTTACGCTGGGAGGTATTCCTTTGTATCCTTACCAACTCTTGGCATTGTCAGTCTTTAAAATTTCAGCCATCGTAGCAGGCGATTTTAATTCACATTTCCCCCTAACTAATGAGACGGTGTGCGTTCCTTGGTTGTGTGAGTGTCCTCTCTTGTGAAGTGCCCTTGCTCTTTTCGCCTTGCCTCCCAGGCAGCTCACCTTGAGCCTACAAGCTGCAGATCTGGTCCAGGCCTGCAGCGGACTCAGGCCTGGACACTCAAGGAAGCAGCTAGTGGAGATGGGGCCATACAGGCACTCCCTGCCGTGGGGTGTGTGGCCTGCGGGCTGGTGGCCAGGGCAGTCCCCTGCGTGCTGACACCTGGCTTCCAGAGGCTGTCCTCTGTCCTCCCGCCTGGGCGTCCTCCATCGGCAGCTCCCCAGGGAGCAGGCCATCCTCTTGGCTTCGGTGCCTGGTGTTTCATCACCTCTGGACTGCGTCACAGACACCTCAGCCGAGGCGCCACCCTCAGTGGGAGGACGGGGCAGGATCCAGGCAGGACGTAGGGGATCTTCCAGTTCCTCCCCCTGCCCTTGCTCAAGCTGCTGCGGGCTTCTTGGTTGCTGAAATGAGAATGTAAAACGTGGCCCCGGTGTGCCGAGCAGCGGCCAGGGCTTCCACCACTCCTCAGCTGGGAGACCCAAGGTAAACGGCTGACACTCTGAGCTTCTGCCCTCCCCCAGGCCCGGTCACGGCCCCCCTGCTGGGGTGGTTGGGAGCATTCAGGAGAGACTCCGTGAGGGCACCGGCACCATGCTTGTTCAAGGCCGCCCAGCTGGCAGTGGCTCTCGGACTCTGTAACCCTGACCACTCTTGGCCACACCTGGCTGCCTTTGCTTTTCTCTGATCACGGTGGCTACGTGTTGTCTGTTCACTGGGGGCCAGGCAGGAGGCTGAGCCTCTGCGCACAGCAGGTGCTTCAGTGTGGCGTGCAGAATCACGGAGGTAAAGTTGCGGGGCTGGGGGCAGGGGAGGGCGGAGATTGGACACTAGGCCCCCCATCCTGTCTTTCTGTGCCCTCCCTTCCTTTGGACTTGGGTTCTCCATCCCGGTTCTTTGGAACTTCCGAACTGAGCTGGTCCCAGGGAAAGCGCAGTGTCGGCCCCTGCATCAGGGAAGGAATTCTCTAACTTGCCACCACCACCTCACCCGGCCCCCAGCATTCTCCCCGCCCCCCTCTCCTGGCTCCTTACCCTGTAGCCACACCGGCCCCTTGGCAGTTCTTCACGCTCTACAAGTACTTCCTGCCTCCAGGGCTTTGCATTTGCTCTTCCCCTGCCTGAAATTCTTTTCCCTTCATGTCAGCATGGCTCACTCCCTCCTCATGAGGCCCCCACACCACACGGCTAACGTAGCACCCCGTATTCCCTGCCATCCTTTCCTCTGCTTTACTTTTCTCAGCGCCTCGCCACCGGCTGATAGTGTTCTGCGTGTGCCTGTGTGTTACCTGTCTGCCCCACCAGAACGTGAGCTCCGTGAAGTCGGGCTGTGTTTTACTGATGATTCATCTCTGGTACCCGGGGCAGTGTCTGGAGCTTAGGACATGCTCGGAGAAGATTGGTGGTGTGAATAGACTCTGGAGATGTTTCCGTGGCCGGGAAGCCTTTGGGGAGACTTTGGTTCATTTACTGTGTTCTCGGCAGATATCCAGATGCTGTGCTGGTCCGCAAAATTAGCACTTTATAGGTGTTGGGAGAATTGGCTGAGGAGGTGCACAGAGATCCCCAAGGCAGCCTCTTGAGGTCAGGAAGGCTTCCTGGAGGAGGGAAAACCCACAGAAGGTGCAGGGGATGGAGGCCAGAAGGAAGGGTCTGAGGGACAGAAGGCTGGTAGAGGGAGGTGGGGAGGAGGGGCTGGAGAGGTGGGTAGCGCTGGGTGTAAATAGTCATTGTTATGGTCGTTAGGTTTTATTGAGAGCTTTCTAGGTGACGTTAGACTCATGATGGGAAGAATTTTGTTCTCTGAGCACGCTGGGGAACCCTGGAAGGGTTTTTAACCTGGAGGGCTGGGGCTGCATTTAGATGGAGTATATGGGTTGAGAGCAGAGGCTCAGGGCCCAGGGAGAAGGCCAGGGCAGTTGGGAGGGGTGTGGTGGATGCGGGTGGATGGACAGTGGGGACGACTGGGCCGAGCGGGGGCGGGAGGCAGCTGGAGTGAAGGTCAGCAGAGGCCGGGTCCTGAAGGGCCTTGAATCCCAAGTGAGGGAGCTTGGCTCTTTCCCGAGGCCAGCGGGAAGCCACGGAGGGGTTTCAAGTGGGGGAAGGACAGGGTCAGGTTGGGGGGGTCTAGCTGCTGAATGGGGGGCAGATGAAAGGGAGCAGTAACGGAGCAGGGATCTAGGGAGGGGTTGGGGGGGGGACTTGAGGGAGAGGGCAGCACTGGATGTGAGCCAGTGAGCCAGGCCACCAGGAGGGCGGGAGGCGGGGCGGGGCAGATTCAGAGACCGGTCACCCTGGAGGTGGAAGCCCGGGCTGGTGGGATGTTCAGAGTGGAGGGTCTGCAATCCTGAGTGTTCCGTCCGTGGGGTGTGAGCCACTCGGTGCTGGTCATGCCTGCTGTGGGAGGGAGCCCCCGTTGCTTGCTCCTGGCCCTGCCTTTGCAGCTCGGAGTCCAGAACGTGATTTCTCACCCCGCTGTTTACTTCCCTGTCACTGTCCATCTTGTCTTTCCTTTCGCTTCCTCCCACTTACCTCCCTACCCGGCCCGGGCCCGGGCAGTCTGCCACTGTCACATGCCAGGCAGTAGTGTGTCCGGCCCACCAGCTCCCCTGGGGCATGAGAGAAAGCTGATGCCCATGGTGTCCCTAGAGCCAGCTGCCACTTCTCCGGGGGCCGCTGTGGCTCCTGACCTGCTGTCCGCAAATAACCCCAGGCCGGGAAAGGCGAAAGGCGCCTTGGGCTCCGTGGCCCCTGTCCAGGCCTGTGGCTCCAGGTAGAGGCCCAGCGGGCGGCTGCCTCCTGCCCTTCTCCCTTCCACCCTGGGAACCTGAGACGAAGCCGGAGGCCTCGGCGTCTATCAGTCTGTCGGCTGCTGGTCCCTGAGGACGGAAGTGCAGGTCTTGGGGAAGGGCCCACGGCCTCGGTTGAGCCCCCAGACTGACTCCTAAGCCCCAGACAAGTGCGTATGCATAGGTTGTCGTCTCCTTCAAGATCCTGAACGTTAGAGACTTGTCTTCCCTCGGTCATCTGGTTGGGGGCAAAGAGGGACCGAGGCTGAGAGAGTGACTTGGGGTGGCTTGGTGCAGGGGGTTTGGGGCACTCGGTTTGCCGAGGGTAGTAGGTTGGAAGGAGGGGAGGGGCAGAGGGAGAGAGAGCGTGCATGTGTGCGTGCGAGTGTATTGGGTGGGGGGGGCGGGCAGGCAGATGCTGGTGGCTTTGAGCAATCCCTCCGATGCCCAGGGCTCTCTGATTCATCCCAGGTTACCTCAGCGTGGGGGCCTGGGAGCGACATGGGGTGGAGCCGTGGTTCCCTTTCCTCCAGCCCAGTGTGGGGTGAAGGTGGCTGGAAGGGCTGCCTCTGCTCAGCAAGGCCTGCACGTGGGCCAAGGAGCCGCCCAGGAGCCGCCAGGCCCTCCGGAGTGAGGCCCCGAGGGCGGGGGCAGGCTCCCCCCAATCCCCAGTTGGAATCCCTGAGGACAAGGCCACATCTTCCCCCTCACACTGGGCTGTGTGACTCCACCCTGCAGAGCACCCCGAGCACGAGCACAGCCAGCTGGTGGGGTGGGGGCTGGGGGGCAGAGCCTGGCCGCCCTGAGGGTAGGGGCTGCGGCCCGGCCCTGCCCGGCCGAATCCCTCTCGCACTCTGATGGGCTCTTCTCTTGTCTTGCAGACTGTGCTCTGTCCACCGCACCTCCTGCATGTCCTGCTGCCCTGAGCTGTCCCAAGCTAGGTGACAGCGTGTTACGCTGCCACCATGAATGAGGTGTCTGTCATCAAAGAAGGCTGGCTCCACAAGCGTGGTAAGGGGCTGCTTTCGTCCACTGGATTGCGTGTCTCCCCTTCTATCTTGGCCTTCCTTCTGGCGGCTGGTGCCCGGGGAGGCAGAGGTACAGGGTCTTTACAGCCCGAGGAGCCTGCGTGCCGAGCCCCACCTGCCTGCCCCAGGCCAGGAGCTCCTTACAGGCCTGTTTCATGGAATCTCCTTCAGCAGCAGCCTGGGGCCCCCAGGCCAGATCTCGAGTCTGCCTCTATATTCGTGGTCTCATTCATAGCCCCATTTTATAAATGAAGAAACTGAGGCTCAGAGAGGGGAAGTCACTTCACTGAAGTCATACAGTGGGGTGATATCCCCCGTTCATTCTTTAAGCATATACTCACTGAGTGTGTGTGGTGCACCAGGCCGTCCCAGGGTCCCAGGCTCCTGGGACATGTGGTGTCCTCATGGAGTTTATATTCCAGTGGGGGCTGGGGACAGTGAACAGAGAAGCAGATCTGTGATGCCAGGAGGTGATAAGTGCTGTTGTGAGAAGTAGGAACTCTGAGGTGAAGCCGCTCTGAGGAGGGGACAGTGAACAGGCCCAGAGGAGGGGAGCAAGTGAGCCACACACAGAGCTGGGCATGGGGGTCCTAGGGAACGGGGCAGCAGGGATGAAGGTGGGAATGTGCTTGGTTGAGTTGGCCTGGGCGGCTGGAGCAGGGGGAGCGAGGGTGAGCTGAATGTGGCATCCAACCATGCTGGGCCTTGGAGGCCACGGGAGGGACCTTGGCCTTAACCCTGCAGGAGATCTGAGCCCAACGTATCAGGAGCCAGGGCATGGCCTCTTCTGCTTGTACTGGTGGGCAACTGAGGCCCAGGGAAATGAAGTCATTTACAGCGAGGAGACTAACATCCTACATTGTAAGACCCCCGGACCTCCTGTCCCCAGAAGCGTGGTGCTTACCGGCTTAGGGGGGCAGCTGTCCAGGCGCTGCGGAGTAAAGGAGGCCGACTGTCTTGGCTTCTGTGGACCTTCTAGGGAGGGAGAGGGCCAAGCTCGGTGGTAGCGGTTCTCTGTGCACATCCATTCAGTCAACAAACACTTACTGAGCAGAGCCACTGTGTTCCAGGTACTGGCAATTCAGCAATGAACCAGACAGGCACAGATCCCCCTCCTTGTGTTGGTCTCACATTTAGTGGGGAAAGGTGGGTGGCACTGATGGATGAGCATGGACAGTGGTGGTAAGGGCCGTGGAGAAAAATGGAGCAATGTGAGAAGGGGGTGTGGGAGGCAGTGGGGGGAGCTGTCGTAAACAAGGTGGGCAGGGAGGGCTTCACTGAGAAGGGACATTTGATAAAAATATGCAGGAGGCCAGAGAGCGAGCCCCACAGCTAACTGGGACAGGAGAGTGCAGGTGGAGGGGCCAACTGTGAGTCCAGAGAGGGAGTGGGCCGGGCGTGTTTGAAGAGGGCAAGGAGGCTGATGGGGCCAGCCCTGTGGGAACTGGGAGAAACACTCACCCGTCCTGCCTTGTCCCAGGCTGCAGACACAGCAGTGAGGAGGGATGGAGGTGGTCCTCAGAGCCAGGCCTCCACCATCAGACTGAGCAGGGGAGACCCGTTTCCCACTGCCGTTTCAAGGCAGGGGTGGTATTTGAGTCACCTTGGTCCACCTGCCCAGGGTGGGCCCTGAGTCTGGGGCTGTCAGTGGAACTTTCTGAACCTTGGCAGATGTCAAAGTTCTAACCCTGGTTCTGCCACTTCCTCTTGGTGACTGCAAGCAAGCTATGTCACCTCTGAGTCTTGGTTTCACATCTGTAAAATGGGTTAACAACCCAGACCTCTGACATACTTGGTTCCATGAGGGCAGGGATTTTATCTGGCTTGTTCCCTGTGGTATCCCCAGTGCCTAGAAAAGTTCTTGGCATGCAGTGGATGCTCAGTAACTGTTGAGTGAATGTGTTGAGATTGTGTGTAGGTGGTATATACGTTAGGGTGTGCCAGGGTCTCAGGCTCCTGAGTCTCTCCAGGCCAATGGCTCACGGGGCTGCACTGTGAGGGGCTTTGGAGGTGGTCAGAGAACTGTTCCCAGGGCGGGGCTTTGTCTCTGGTCTAGGGCTGCCCATGGCATTAAATGGGCTTCAGCCCCTCTTAGGCCTTCAGGGTCTCCATTCATGCTGCAGGGGGCCAGATGAGCTGTTGGAATGGCCCAGCTGGGACACAGCCATCTTGGGTTTGCACCAGGCGCACGTGGATGCATGTTGCTCCTGGGCCATTCTCCCCCCCCCCCCCCACCCCCACCCCCTAACGTCAGCTCTAGGCCCAACATGGGACTTGAACTCATGACCTCGTGGTTAAGAGTTGCATGTTCTACCAACTGGGCAAGGAAGGTGCCCCCATCGCCTACCATTCTGAGCAGAGGCAGGCAAGGAAAGGTGGCACCTGTGCCATCGCACCCTGCCTCTGGTGGTTAAAATAATTGAGCCCTAGTTTATCATGTGCCCATTCTGTCTGTGCCAGGCATGGGCTCTGCTCTAGGCAAGCCCAATTTTGATGCATTTCCAAGCTGCCCTGTGAGGTGGGCACCATCTTACAGGCGAGGAAGCTGAGGCTCAGCAGGAAGACTGATATGCTCCAGGTTTTGGCAGAGAGGTGGCTCTCTGATTGCAGAAACTGTGATCTCCAGGCCTGGCCCACAGGCTACCTCTTGCTGAGCAGGGTCTGTTCAAGGAACAGGCAAAGTGAGAGCACGACTCTTGGAGTCACTCATGCCACGTGTTGGTCCCCTTTCTGACACAGCCTCAGCACACCCTCTGCCAGTCCCCACCAGGCCAGCCCCTGTCTGCCAGTTTTGAGGCAGACAGTGTAGTCGTCAAGAGTGTAGACTCTGGATGGAGCAAACCTGGGTCCAACCCTAACTCTCCCAGTTGACAACTGTGAGCCTTAGGCAAGTAATAAAAACCTCTGGGCCTCAGTTTTCTCATCTGTAAAACGGGATTGTTGTGAGGATATTTTTCCTGTCCTTCTAGGTTTCTTTTCTTTTCCTCCCTCCTTGCCTCCTTTCCTCCCTTCCTCGTTTCCTCAGCTTATTATCAATATGTAAAACACCACAGGTAAGTGCCTGGATCATAAACTCACTCCAAAACTAATGCGCAGAAGTCCTTTGTCCTTCCTAAGCAGTACCATTTTTTCCTAACTTCCAGTAGCCTTAGGTGAGTTTTTCTGGGTTTTTTGTTTTGCTCTTTAAAATAGAGGTGAGGGGGTGCCTGGGTGGCATAGTCAGTTAAGCATCCGACTTTGGCTCAGGTCATATCTCACAGTTGGTGAGTTCAAGCCCCGCATTGGGCTCTGCACTGACAGTGTGGAGCCTGCTTGGGATTCTCCCTCTCCCCCTCTCCCTCCCTCCGTCTCCCCCCCCCCCCCCCCCGTTTCCCCCCACTTGCATTCTCTCTCAAAATAAATAAACTTAAAAAATAAAGTTGAGGTGAAATTTACATAACACAAAATTAACTCTTTTAAAGTGTACAATTCAGTAGCCTTTTAGTACATTCACAATGTTGTGTAACCACTACCTCTGTCTAGTTCCAAAACATTTTCATCACCCTAAAAGAAAACCCTGTACTTACTAAGCAGTCACTCCCCATTCCCCCACCCCCACCCCCAGCCCCTGGCAGCCACCAATTTGTTTTCTGTCTTTAAGGATTTACTTATTACGGCCATTTCGTATAAGTGAATCATACAGTAGGTGGCCTTTTGTGCCCAGCTTCTTTCGCTTAACATTACACCTTTGAGGTTCATCCGTGTTGTAGCACAGATCAGTATTTCTTTGCCGCTTCTGGCCAAACAATATTCCGTTGTATGAAAATACCACATTTTGTTTATCCATACATCAGTTGACGAACATCTGGGTCATTTCTACCTTTTGGCTATTGTGAACAGTGCTGCTACGAACACTTGTTTGCAAGTATTTGGGTACTTGTTTTTAGTTCTTTTGGGTACAGACCTAGGAGTGGAATTGCTGGAGCATATGTTCTCTGTAACCTGTATTTATACAGGTGATATAAACTGGGTCATACGTTCTATAATCATAACTTAATGTATTCTGTGTGATTAGATCATACGTATTTGTGTTTGTGTATCAGGGTTGTGTATTCCATACTTATAACCTATAATATATTCTATTTTTTATTTTCTTTATTTTTGAGAGGCAGAGAGAGACAGAGCGTGAGCGGGGGGAGGGGCAGAGAGGGAGACACAGAATCGGAAGCAGGCTCCAGGCTCCGAGCTGTCAGCACAGAGCCTGATGCAGGGCCCAAACTCACGAACCGTGAGATCGTGACCCGAGCTGAAGTTGGACACTCAACCGACTGAGCCACCCAGGCGCCCCTCTGTTTTTAAATTTTTGAGGAAAACACCAAACTTTCCCACAGGGCTACCTCATTTTACATTCCCACCAGCAGTGCACAAGGATTTCTTTTGTTCCACATCCTCACCAGCACTTGTTCTTGTTCTTTTCTTTTCTCTCCGTTTTAAATTACAGTTCTCCCTCATAGGTGTGAAGTGGTACCTCATCATGGTTTTGATTTGCATTTTTCTAATGACTAATGATCTTAAGCATCTTTTCATGTGCTTGATGGCCGTTTTTATATCTTTAGAGAAATGGCTATTCAAGTCTTTTGCCCATTATTTAATTGGGCTAATTGTCTTTTTGTTGTTGAGTTGTAAGAACTCTTTATATATTCTGGATACTAGACCCTTAATCAGATCTATGAGTTGCAGATATTTTTGCCCAGTCTGTTGGTTGTCTTTTATTTTCTTGATAACATCTTTTGCACAGAAGTTTTATTTTATTAAAAAAAATTTTTTTTTGGTATTTATTTGTTTTTGAGAGAGAGAGAGACAGAGCATGAGTAGGGAGGGGCAGAGAGAGAGGGAGACACAGAATCTGAAACAGGCTCCAGCCTCTGAGCTATTGGTACAGAGCTGTTGGTACTGAGCTATTGGTACAGACGTGGGGCTCAAACTCAACGGACTGCAAGATCATGACCTGAGCCAAAGTCAGACATCCAACTGACTGAGCCACCCAGGCTCCCCAGAACTTTTATTTTTAATGATCCACTTAATTTTTTTTTTAAGTTTATTTCTTTGGAGAGAGAGAGCGCGCGCGCACACACACATGCACACACACACAAGCAGTTGAGGGGCAGAGAAAAGGAGAGACAGAATCCTAAGTAGGCTCCACGCCATCAATGCAGAGCCCGATGAGGGGCACACACTCACAAACTGTGAGATCATTATCTGAGTCGAGATCAAGAATCAGCTGCTTAACCGACTGTGCCACCCAGGCACCCCTTAATTTTTTTCTTTTATTTCTAGTTCTTCTGGTGTCATATCTAAGAATTCATTGCCAAATCCAGGGTCATGAAGGCTTGTTTCATGTATTCTTCTGAGAGTTTACCATTTTAGCTCTTATCTTTAAGTAGATCCACGTTAAATTTTTTTTTTTCAACGTTTATTTATTTTTGGGACAGAGAGACAGAGCATGAACGGGGGAGGGGCAGAGAGAGAGAGGGAGACCCAGAATCGGAAACAGGCTCCAGGCTGTGAGCCATCAGCCCAGACCCCGACGCGGGGCTCGAACTCACGGACCGTGAGATCGTGACCTGGCTGAAGTCGGACGCTTAACCGACTGCGCCACCCAGGCGCCCCAGAGTTAATTTTTGTATATAGTATAATGTGTGAGGCTGGGGTCCAGTTCTGTTCTTTTGCATGTGAGTCTCCAGTTGTCCCACGCCATTTGTTGAAGAGACTGTTTTTTTCCCCATGGACTAGTCTTAGCACTCTGGCTGAAAATCGATTGGCCATAGATATGTGGGTTTATTTTTTGACTTTCAGTTCTATTCCATTGGTCTATATGTTTATCCTTAGGCCATACTGACTGATGACTGTAGCTTTGTAGTAAGTTTTGAAATTGGGAAGAGTGAGTTCTTTTACTTTGTTCTTCCCCCCATCTCCCAATATTGTTTTTGGCTCTTTTAGACCGTTTGCCCTATGAATTTGAATTCTGTGTAAATGTAAAGATTGGCTTTTCTGTTTCTACAGACTAGGTTGTTGGAATTTTGATAGGTGCCGTGTTGACTCTAGATTGCTTTGGGGAGCATTGCCATCTCAACATAGGAAGCCTTCCAATCCATGAACACAGGATGTCTTTGTATTTGTTTAGGGCTTTAATTTCTTTCAGCAGTGTTTTGTGGGTTTTAGTATGTACATCTCTTGCCTCCTTGTGCTGTTATAAATGGAATTTTTAAAAAATTTCCTCTTTGGATTGTTCATTGGTGATGTGTAGAAACAACAGCTGGTGTTTTTGTGTTGATCTTGCTGAGGTTATCAGCTCTAATCATTACTTTGTGGCTTCCTTGTGATTTCTTATACATAGACTCATGTTATGTGCACATAAAGATCGTTTCACTTATTCCTTTTCAAGTCTGATACCTTTTATCTTCTTTTCTTCTTTTTCTCCGGCTAGAACTTCCAGTGCAGTGTTTAACAGCAGTGGTGGAAGCAGTAGACCACTTCGTTTTTTCCTGATGTTTAAGGAGAAAGTTTTTGGTCTTTCATCATTGAATGGTGTTAGATGTGAGTTTTTTATAGATGCCCTTTATCCTGTGGAGGAAATTCTCTTCTGTTCCTAGCTTGCTGAGTATTTTTATCATGAAAGGGTATTGGGTTTTGTCAAATACTTTTATACAGCAGTCAAAATGGTCATGTGGTTCCCCCCCTCATTTGATTAATGTAGATTACGTTGATTGATTTTCATATGTTGAACCACTTTTGCATTCCTGGGATAAAACCCACTTGGTCATCTCCTTCCTTTGTGCTGTTGAATTTGGGATTTTTGCTAGGGTTTTTTTTTTTTTTTTTAAACTTTATATACATTGAGTCATTTAGTATCCACACTGGAAGGAATTTAGTAAGTTAAAACCCATAATATACTTAGGACAGTGCCTGGCATAGAATGTTACCTTATCATTGTCACCGATTAACAAATATCCCCGTGAGAGGTGAGAAAGACTCAGAGAAGTGAAGTGACTTATTGGAGGCCACACAGCACACATGGCTTGGAGCCCATCCTGTGATCACGCCGTGTGAGTTGAGGGCCTGGTGCAGTCTTTGCTTGCTTGCACAGTGGACTGATGCTAACAGAGCATCTGCTGAGTCCCTGTGGTGTGTTGGGCCCTAAGCTGGATGCTTTATGGTTGCCGTCTCTTTTAACAGCTTGGGCTGTAATTCGCATACCATACAATTCAGCCATTTATACGGTTCAGTGGCTTTTAGTGTATTCAGAGTCATGTGTCCATCATTGCAATCCATTTTAGAGCATTTTCACTACCCTGAAAAGGAACCTGCCCTTCCCCTTGGCCATTCCCCTCCAGTCTCCCTCCAGACTACCTCCTCCCCTGCTCCCAAGTCCTAGGCAGCCACTAATTT
Source organism: Herpailurus yagouaroundi (assembly GCF_014898765.1). NCBI lineage: Eukaryota > Metazoa > Chordata > Mammalia > Carnivora > Felidae > Herpailurus > Herpailurus yagouaroundi. The sequence goes on from NW_024412425.1 coordinate 513,973, forward strand.
GCTTTTCACCTATAGATTTGTCTACTCTGGACATTTTATATAAATGGAATTCTATAATTTGTGGTCCTTTGTGATAAGCCCTTTTCACTTAGCTTAAGTTACGGTTCATTCATGTATTAGTAATTTTTATGACTAATACCCTGTTGTATGTATATGCCACGTTTTGTCTATCCGTTAGGTGATGGACTTATGGGTTTCTACTTTCTTTAAAAATTTTAAAATATTTATTATTTTTGAGAGAGAGACCAAGAGCAGGGGAGGGGCAGAGAGAGGGAGATACAGAATCCGAAGCAGGCTCCAGGCTCCGAACTGTCAGCACAAGGCCCGACCCAGGGCTTGAACTCATCAACCACGGGATCACGACCTGAGCTGAAGTTAGACACCCAGCCGACTGAGCCACCCAGGCGCCCCTCACCATCTTACTTTAATCCTTAGCGGCCCTCTGAGGAGTGGGTCCTTGCAGTGTGGATGTGTGTACGCGGGGTGCTTGGATATTCGTGGTTAGAACAAATGGAGGCAATCAAGGGGCACTCAGAGGGCACAGCAACAGTTATACCCTGCCTGGCACAGTGTTGTGACATTTGATCCACCTGCACGGCTGTCCTGGTGAATACCAGCCCATGGGATTTGGCCTTACAGGGCCACAGGGCATGTGTGTTTAGAAGCCTGGGCCTCCCCTGGGACTGTGCCACGCGCTGGCAAGGATGGCTGGGATGGCTTGCTGCTGGCCACACGCTGAGGCAGCTGGTGCCCTGGGGCACTGCAGCAGGCGCCTTCCTGCCAGGCATGACCTCTGGATCACTGGGGCCCAGCCCAGCGCCCAGTCTGCGTCAGCAGGGGCTGCCCGGAGGTTTTCTCCTCCCTGCCCTCTCATCAACCCTCCTCCCACCCAGGTGCCCTTTGTGAGGTGCTGTCAGCCTGCCCTGACCTCTCTCCCTTCCCCCTGCCTCTGATCAGGTGAATACATCAAGACCTGGAGGCCCCGGTACTTCCTGCTGAAGAGTGACGGCTCCTTCATTGGATACAAGGAGCGGCCTGATGCCCCAGACCAGACCCTGCCCCCGCTAAACAACTTCTCTGTCGCAGGTGCGTCTCAGGGCACGCCATGCCAGAGTTCAGGTGCTCAGAGAACCACTGGCAGGTCCTGGGGGCACGTGGGGGTTGGCCTCTCTTGGGTGCAGGCCTGTGTAGGGCCTGCGTGCCCTCGGGGTCCCTTCCCCACCCTTCCCCACCCTTCCCCTCTGCCTCACCTTTGTGTCAGCTGGGCCTCAGAAGGGAGGGCTGAACGGGTAGCCAGTGGGGAGGAGGAAGAAGGGAGAAGCCAGGCACTTCCCCAGCCCCTCGCCCCAGGCAGCACGCCTTTGCGCTTCTAAGTCTGCTGGCCAGGCCCCATGGTTCTGGCTGGTGTCAGGTGCCTGCGTCCTGCGCTCTGGTAACAGCACACTTCTCTGTCCCTCTAACCTAAGACAGCGTGGCTTCCCACTCAGCTGATCACAGGGCCGACTTGATGTCCTCCGTCCCTCCTGTGGTACCCCAAGTGATGCCTTTCAGTGGACCCTGGCCAGGGAAAGCTTGACCGGCCCAAATCCCTTGCCTGGCCTTGCAGAACCACAGTCTTGCCCCTGACCCTCTGCTTCCTTCCTTCCCTGGTGACCTAATTGGTCACCGTGTCCTCATCGTCCCACCTCCTAAGAACATTTCAAAGAAAGCCCCATCTCTTCTGCAGCTCCTCAGCCCCAACCACCGTCCTCTCCCACCGGCTCCCTGCGCCAGCTTCTTGCCCGGCGTCACCCCTCGAGTCTGCTCCTACCTATGCTCTCTGAAGCCAATTCTAGTTCCCTCTCTGTCCTGCTAAGAGCCTGTCTCGGTCACTTTCCCTGCAGTTTGGTGACTCTGATGTGGCTATGCCCTGCACCAGTTTTTCACCTGAACTGCCAGCCTATCCTGAGAAGCTTCCTGTGCGTTTCTCCCTGGATGTTCTCTAGGTCCGTCTCACCCACCGTGTCCCAAACTGGCCTTCGAGTCTCCCCTTCCCCAACTCCATCTACCCTGTCTCTATCTCAGGGAGGGCCCTGTTGCCTCCTAGTGTGCAGGCCAGAGATCTGGGCCTCATCCTAGTGGCCCCACTCTGGCATAGTCCCGGCCTCTTCCCCAGGCTCCCAGTCTCCCTTCTGTCACTGTCTGCAAGGCAGCTAGCGGGATCTGTCTAAATCTCTTCATGTCCCTTCCGTATTGAAAGCCTTTCATGGCTCCCTTTTGCCCTCAAGCCAAAGTCGAGGTTCGTCACCACACCCCCCAAGCTCTGCAGTCTGGCCCTCTCTTCTCCCCTCCTCACATCTAGAGCAGAATTTACCATTCCCTCACTGTGCTGGACTCTTTACCTCTGGGCTTCTGTATACAACGCGCCCTTCTGCACGACTGACTACATTCCTTTCTCCTTGAGGGCTCGGTGCAGAGATGCCCCTTCCTCTGGGATATGCCTGAGTTCTCTGCTAGGTCGGCTGCCTCCTGGGCTTCCCCCATGACCACTGAGCTGTCTTCCCTGACACACACTGGACCTGGAGCCCCGTAGGGACAAGGCCAGGGCTGACTCAGTCACTAACGTATCTCCACACCATCTGGCATACAGGAAGGTGGCTCGGGGATTGTGGGCTGCAGGCCGGCGGGGCTGTTCCCTCACCTTCCTGCCTCTGTCCTCTCTCTGCCTGCAGAGTGCCAGCTGATGAAGACTGAGAGACCACGGCCCAACACCTTCGTCATACGCTGCCTACAGTGGACCACTGTCATCGAGAGGACCTTCCATGTAGACTCTCCAGATGAGAGGCGAGTGTGGGCCTTTGTGTAGCCACCCTTCGAGAGTGGCCAGGCCTAGTGTGAGGAGGAGGGCCCCTGGGCCCCCTGCCTAGGAGTTTCCGGTCTCAGCCCTTCTGAGAGCTAGAAAGAGCAGGGGTTCTTAATCTGCAGACCTCATTCTGTATTCTTAGACTGGAGCGTGCATTGGGATCATGGGCAGAGCTTAACAGTATGGAGCTTTGGGCCTACTTCAGGGTCTCTCGTTGGCTACAGATCCCTGGAGGGTTGGGGAGCTGCATTTTTAATTTTTTTTTTTTTTTAATGTCTTATTTATTTTTGACAGAGAGACAGAACATGAGCGGGGGAGGGTCAGAGAGAGAGGGAGACACAGAATCCGAAGCAGGCACCAGGCTCTGAGCTGTCAGCACAGAGCCCGACACGGGGCTCAAACCCACAAACTGTGAGATCATGACCTGAGCCGAAGTCGGACGCTCAACCGACTGAGCCACCCAGGCGCCCCAAGGGAGCTGCATTTTTAATGAGCATCACCATTGATTTTGAAGCAGCTGGTCCAGAGAGCCAGTGTTAAAAAGATCAATTTAATCATCAGAAGAGACGATACAGATTTACCTAGTTCCAAAATCAAACAGTGTAAGGAGGTTTCTCTCACTTCTGCCCTGTCCACCCCCCCACCCCTGACCTCGGGTTAACTGCTCTTGTCCTGTGTCCTCGGAGAGCTTCACGGGTGGACGAGCTCATTCAGGGAGACTTTTGCACCCTGCTCTGGTCTGGCTTCCCTGCTTGGTTCTTTTTACACAAAAGGTAACATTATACTCAGAACTTGCTTTTTTACTTAACATATATTAGGGAATCTTTCTGCTCCGAGATATAGAGAGCCACCGCAGCTGCTGTATTGGGTTTGGTTTTCGTTTGAGAGAGAGAGAGCACGCAGGGTCGGGGAGAGGGGCAGAGAGAGAGAAACTTAAGCAGTCTCCACGCTCAGTGCAAGCCCATTGCAGGGCTCCATCCCATGACCCAGCGATCACGACCTGAGCTGAAATCAAGAGTCGGACGCTTAACAACTGAGCCCAGCTTAGTTTCTCTTTTAAACAGCTGCACACGTATGTCCCCAAGGTCACCTAGCAGTTTTTTATGAGTGGTTATCGGTGAATATTTCCGGGCTTCGGCTCATTATAGGCGGTGCTGCGGCGAAGTACCTTGTGCTTATCTCGCATGATACATGTGCGGGTGAATCTGTAAAAGGAATTCTTAGATTTGGGATTCCTGGGTCACCGGGAATATGCACTTGTGATTTTGAGAAGTGATTCTCTTATGTGATCTCTCAGAGTGTCCCCACAGCCTTTTGTTTTCAAACGTTTAGATTTTTACCAGTCCGATCAGTGGGAAATGGCACCATAAGGTGGTTTTCACTGGCCTTTTTCTCTCTGTGGGTGAGCTTGAGCATTCTCTTCCCGTGTTCAGGAGCCACATGAGTTTCCCTTTCTGAACTGTCTGTTCATATCCTTTGCTTATGTTTCTGTTGCATAGTTGGTCTTTTTCTTGTTTCTGGAAGCTCTTCATGTATGAGGGAGCTTGGGCCTTTGTAATGCATGGCAAATCTCTTTCTCCCCACTTTGTCCCTTTGGGACTCACTTTGAGAAACACTCCTTTGGCTTGTCTGGAGGGTGTGGCTTCAGCTAACCCTCCAGTGAACCCATTAAAACAGTGCCGTCCACGAGAAGTTTCTGCCATGATAGAAGATTTCAGTACCTGTGGTGTCTAAGAGGGTGGCCAGTAGTCACAGGTCCTGTTGAGGTTTTAAAACATGGAATGTGTCTAGTGCAGCTGAGAAATGGAACATTTATTTAAATATTTATTTATTTATTTATTTATTTATTTATTTATTTACTGAGAGTGTGCACGAGTGGGGGAGGGGGAGAGAGAGAAAATCCCAAGCAGTCTCTACACTCAGCCCAGAGCCTGACGCAGGGCTCGAACCCACAAACCTTGAGATCATGACCTGAGCTGAAGTCGGACGCTTAACCAACTGAGCCACCCAGGCGCCCTGGTCACCCCCCTCTTGGACAGTGCGTATCTAGAGCACACACAAAACAATATCATAAGACGTGTTTCCACAATATGTATTATAATTAATTGTCAGTGCGTAGCTTCCCAAAGTTAAAAATACACCTGCTCTGCTGAAGGCAACAGAACTACCTCCCATCTTGGGCCATGAGGTATTACTCCCTTGAAAGTTGGGGACAAAAACTGTGGACTGCCACTAAAAGCAGACAGAGACCATTAGGTATATAGGGCCTGGGTGTCGGAAGGGGTCGGGTAAGAAGGGGAAGGTGACTCAAGGAAAAGGGACCAGTATATGCAAAGGCCGGGAAGTGAGACAGCTTGTCATCACAGGGACCACAGTGGGTTCTGTGTCACTAAAGAATCCAGGGTCAGGGGTCTTGGAAGAGGGGAAGTGGAGCTCAGCCAGGTCCTGGACTCCAGTTGGAGATCCTCCCCAGGGCTTGGCAGGCCGTGAATTAATTGGGGTTTGTCACAAGGTTGCTAAAAGATTCAGGGGGATGATAAACAGGAAACCCTTGGTTCAGCAGTACCTGGCACACAGTTTGCAAGCCTGGAAAAGGAGCAGTGGGGAGCCGGCAAAGCATTTTGGTGGCTCCACTCTCCATTTCAGTGGGATTCTGTGCTGTTGAGCGTCGGGAAGAATCCCTTTACCAGGACTGGGAAGGGGTGGGTGGACAGCCCTCACCTTGCTCCTTTTCTTAGCACCTGCCACTGTTGCTGCTGGAGAGAAATCTGGGGCTGCTCTGAGACCAGACTCCAGGTGCCTGACCTTAACCCTGCGGGACGTGTGAGCTAGCAAGAGGAGGGCGCTCATTTGTGGCTGTCCTCACTGGCCTGCCCCACATAGGCCTGAGCCTGGGGAGAGGTGGCAGGGGAGGGCCAGCGACGGCCATACTGGCCACTGATGTTGTCTAGATGTTGAAACAGCCTGCTCTCTGGTAGCCTCTCCTGCCTTCCCCAAGATTCCCCTGCATCCCCGCCATCTTGTGTCAGATGTACAGGAAAGTGGAAAGACTAGTGCAAGAAATGAACATCCAGATACCTTACAATTCCTAGACTCAGCAATCCGGCCATTTGCCAGGTTTGCCTCATGTGGCTTTGTTTTATGCTAAACTGTGAACTTCCATGCATATCTCATGACGCTTTGCTCCTTAATACGTCAGCAGACCTCTGACTTTCTCCTACAGAATCATGATGCCATTACCACACCCAGGTGACCGTTCATAGTATAGTATTTACCAATCTGTCCGTATCCATGTCTACTGGAATTTCCCCAGTTGTCCGCAAAATGTTTTTCAAACCAGGATTCGCTCAAGGTACATGTTGTCTCTTTGGCCTGTTTTAACCTCATTCAGCCCTGTCTTCCATCTTTGCTCTCCCTCACCCCCACCCCTTTTTTTTTTTTTTAAACAAGCTGGGGAAACTGTCTTGTAGAATGTCTTGCACTCTGGATGTGTTATCTTACTGCTTTTTGGCATTGTTTACTTTGTTCCTCTCTGCTTATATTTTCTGTATACTGGAAATCAGGGCTGGCAAACCATGGCCCAGCCTCCTGTTTTTACAAAGAAAGTTTTATCGGAACATGCCACATCCATTCATTTGCAAACTGTCTATGGCTGCTTTTGCCCTACTATTGCAGAGTTGAATAGTTGTACCAGGGACCAGGTGGCCTATGAAGCCTAAAATATTTACTGTTTGGCCCTTTACAGGAGAAGTTGGCAGATCTTTGGTCTTAGCAGGTATACATAATAATGCATCATGTTATTATGATCTTCTTAATGTAAATCACTAAGATAAATGTAACTTTTCTGCTTAGAACTCTGAGTGGCTTTTAATCACACTGGGAGTGAACTCCAGAGTCTATGCCATATTCTGCGAAGTGCTACATGATCTGGTCTCCTCTCCAGAATCATTTCCTACTGCTAGTTCCCCCTCACTTCAGCCACAGCGGTCTCTTTGCTATTCCTTAAACATGCCATACACACTTCTGCCTCAGGTCCTTTGCACTTACTATTCCCTCTGCTTAGAAACCTCTTCTCCCAGGTATCATTACGGTTCTCTCCTTAGCTTCATGAGGTCTCTGCTCAAATGCCACCTTCTCAGAGTGTCCTGCCTTGCCCGCCATGACTCTGCTGTTCTTCTCCTGCTTTATTTTTCTTCATAGCACCTGTCTACCAGCTGTGACACTTTCTATTTATGTATTTCTGTCAGGAACATAAGTAGGTGTTCAGTAAGTGTTTGTTGAGTGAGCTAAAAGAATAATTAAAACTAATTCTCTATTGAGCCAGACTTGGTTTTAAAGTATTATTTTTAAGGGAGTGAGTTGCTTCATTCATTCATTCATTCATTCATTCATTCATTCATTCAGAGAGCACATGTGCGGGAGGAGCAGAGAAAGAGGGAGAGAGAGAATCCCAAGCAGGCTCCATGGTATCAGCGTGGAGCCTGACATGGGGCTCGATCCCACAAATCGTGAGATCATGACCTGAGGTGAAATCAGGAGTCAGACACTTAACTGACTGAGCCAGCCAGGCACCCGTGTTCTAAGGTCTTTACGTATATTAACTCAGTTTATCCTCACAGCATTTCCAGGGATATTGGTAGTGAAACTGAGACACACAGAGGTGGAGGACAAAGGAGAGGAGAGCTGAAAGGCGTGGATTTTCCCTGCCAGGCAGCCCATCTGAGGGTGTCTAAACAGAAGGGGACCCCAGAGGCCCTCCAGCTATCAGGGTCTCTCTGGATCAGAGGGGGTCCCTGGGGAGGGAGAGAGGCCCCCCCCGTCTGCCATGGGCCAGGCTGTCGGCTCTTCTGAAGCTGCGCTGAGGACAGGCCTGCCACCTGCGGTTCAGCGGGCTTTCCTCTGGGGTGTCTCGTGCCGCTCAGCAGAGTAGCGTGGGGCTGGGCCCGGGTTGCAGAGTCTGACCAGTGCTGTGCCCCGTCTTGTAGCAGAGCTCAGGTCCTTGGCTGTGGTGAGGAACAAAGGAGGACGCGTCTGGGCCGGGCTCCTCCCGTGGAATTGCACTTGCTGGTGCCTTTTCTCTCTTCTGTCCCCTCTGCCACCGGGCACTTTGTCCTGAGGACAGCCCTAGCCCCCTGATGCTGCTTCTCCCTGCCCCCAGTCCGCAGCCCATGGCAGCTGCAGACTTAAAACAGAAATCTGATCCTGTCAGAACTCCCAAGGGGCGGCTTGCCTTCACTCCACTCCTGGGCTCCCGGCTTTGTGTCCCTCGTCCCCTGAGTCTTCCTGCCAGGGGAAGGAAGCTGTAACTGTCAGCAGGGAGTGGTAGCGTGGCGCCAGAAGAGGTGTAGGGGCCTGGCTGCGAGTCTCTGCTTGGCCCCCTCCTGGCTGTGTGACCCCCACAAGTGACTCCACCGCTCTGTGCCTTGGTTTCCGCGTCAGAAATGCCCGCCCCCCCTCCGGTGTTCTTGATGAGTATGGAATGAGCTGGTGTCTGTGGAGCTTTTATTTTTTTCATCGTGTCTCTGGGGAAAGGGGGTCAGTTTCCCTGGGGGCTCTCCTTTGAGGAGTGGAAGCACGGCGGCCCCAGCTGTGGGTGGCAGCTCCCCTCTGCCCCAGACACCATGTTGCAAACCCTTAAGGAGTATCCTGGATGGAGGCCCTTGCTTTTTCTCTGGAATTCTGTGCCGCAACCTTGCAGTCTTGGCCCAGTTGGAACGGGATCGGGGGCTTGTCCGGTAGCAGGAGAGCCCCAGTTACCCCTGAAGAACCTCCTACATCTCTGGGGGTTCCTTGGCTCCCTGTGGGGCTGGACGGTGTGAGCCAGGGTGGATGGGACAGGCCTCCCCCGGCGTCTTTGACACCTTCCTTGGGGCCGGCACTTCTGTGTGCTGTGCCCTGTGCGCAGCAGCTCACCCGCGCCTCAGCGTGCCTGGTCTCCCGAGGAGGGAGGGGTGAGCTCGCCCTGGTGGCGGAGCGGCTGTTCGAGCCCCGGCTTGTGCTGCTCTGAGGCCCGTGCTCCTCGCCACCAGCTGTGCAGCCCAGAGAGGCTCCTTCCAGCTGCCTCTGGTGCTCCCTGCCGGGGATGTGTCATTTCTTTACCCGGCTTCTGTCGATGGACTGTGTTCTCCCCCCTTACGAACAGAGATGATGGCACACTCTGCATCTTTGTCTTTACCTTGCCTTTTGGTTTTGTTTTTTTAAAGAGAGATAGCGAGTGGGGGAGGGACGGGAACAGAGAGAGAGAGAGAAGGGAGAATATGAATCTTAAGCAGGCTCCACGCTCAGCGAGCAGCCCAACTTGGGGCTTGACCCCACGACCCTGGGACCATGACCTGAGCCAAAATCAAGAGTCGGTGGTTCAACCAACTGAGCCACCCAGGTGCCCCTTTAACTTGCTTTACTCATGTGACAGTCCTTCAAGATCTCTGTACGTGAGCTATATATATGTATTTTTTTCTTTTTAATATATTTAGTGTGTCTCTTAGGAGATTGGTGATTTGTTTTTTTCAATCCATGGTCTTACACCATAAGTCAACATTTAAAAACTTCTAAGAGGGGGCGCCTGGGTGGCGCAGTCGGTTAAGCGTCCGACTTCGGCCAGGTCACGATCTCGCGGTCCGGGAGTTCGAGCCCCGCGTCAGGCTCTGGGCTAATGGCTCAGAGCCTGGAGCCTGTTTCCGATTCTGTGTCTCCCTCTCTCTCTGCCCCTCCCCCGTTCATGCTCTGTCTCTCTCTGTCCCAAAAAATAAATAAACGTTGAAAAAAAAAAAAAAAAAACAAAACACTTCTAAGAGGACAGTCGTGATCTGATAAAGCAGATCGTGGGATGTGCCCCCCACCCACTGCCCCATTTCTTTGGAAAAGAGAAATATTAATGTGGGGATAGGGATTTACACTGTAATTTGTTCCAGAGAGGTCATGGGTTAAAACAAGTTGAGAAATGGCAGCCTGAGACATTGGCTCAGAGAGGGAAGAAGCCAGTGTTGCTCTGCGTGCGTGTGCATCGGGGCTCCATGTGCCCCGGGTCTGGGGTCACTTGAACTTCGGCTGCCTTGCTCACTCATTCCCCAGATACCACCTGAGTACCCACCCACGTCCAAACAGACGAGATCCCTGCCTTCATGGGACTGACGAACATGGGCTATGGGGCCCCCGGGCTCGGCCTCGGGAGGGCCAGTGTGCCAGCCCTTAATGTTTGTGCTGGCAACATTCACACCTCTGCCTTCTGAAGCATAATCTCCTGTGAGCAAGGCCATGTTGAGACTCCGAGCTTCCAGGTGTGAACTGGTACCTCTGGGCTTGGTGATGACTCGGTTCAGACCAGGTCGTGGATCAAGCGAGAACAGCCCTGCCCTTCGGCTCTCGAAGGTCACGGGCCCTCTGTGATTCCAGCTACCAGGCTCAGAGCACCGACTTGTGTTTTTCCTGAATTTTGTTTTTTAAATCTGTGCCTCTGTTTCCCTATCTGTAATGCACAAGGAAGGGTGAGTGGCCTGGGAGTGTTCGTAATCGGGGGACAGTGGAATCAGATTCTTCCTTGCCCCTGACTCCCAGCTCCCCTCCCTGGAGGCAGCCAGGGCCCTGCGTCGGCGTCCTTCCAGAGGTGTTCGTGCCGGTGTGCATACACGTGTCTGTGCGTCAATCCCTCTTTTCTACGTCTTCCACACTGTTCTTTTTTTTTTTAAGTTTATTTTTATTTTATTTTGAGAGAGGGAGAGGGAGGGAGGGAGGGAGGGAGAGAGAGAGAGAGAGAGAGAGATCAAGCGGGGAAGGGGCAGAGAGAGGGAGACAGAATCCCAAGTAGGCTCTGCGCTGTCAGCACAGAGCCCAACAAGGAGCTCGAACTCATGAACCGTGAGATCATGACCTGAGCCGAAGTCAAGAGTCAGACACCCAACGGACTGAGCCACCCAGGCGCCCCTCCGCACTGTTCTGCACCTTCTTTTTTCCGTTAAGGTATCTCCGGTCACCCCAAGCCCACACATGGATCTGCCTCCTCCTTCCTGGGAGCTACAGGGGGTCTCCTTGCATAGATGTTTCATGTGCGTTCTCTGCAGCTCCCAACGGCTGGCCAGCTGGCGAGCACAGTACTGCTGCCACCCTCCATTCGGTCCCAGGTGCCGTCACCCAGAGACCCACTGGGTCTTTATAGAATACCAAGCAAAAGCAGTGCCCACCTAAATTGAGATAGGCCACCGACTAAGATGCACCCGGATTCCAGCAGCGTCAGAACCTGGGGACATTGGTGCCACAGGACTGGTGGACTGTAGTCGCTGGGGGCTGTCAGTATGTGAGGAAGCAGAGACTGAGTGCAGCCCAGCAAGGTGGTTCCAACTTCTCAGGCCACTTGCACTCTGTGTGACACTGGCCAGCGGCCTCGGTGCCTCGGGTGTGCAGGAACAGTTTCACCTGCTGCCTGGGGCTGGGGGTGATTCTGGAAGATGTGTGGCCGACTGGCTGATCTCACTGAGGCTTATCTAAAACTTTTTTTTCTTTTTTTTTTTTAAATGTTTTTTTAATGTTTTATTTATTTTTGGGACAGAGACAGAGCATGAGCAGGGGAGGGGCAGAGAGAGAGCGAGACACAGAATCCGAAGAAGGCTCCAGGCTCTGAGCTGTCAGCATAGAGCCCGACGCGGGCCTCGAACTCACAAACCGTGAGATCATGACCTGAGCCAAAGTCAGACGCTTAACCAACTGAGCCACCCCAGGAGCCCCTAAAAATTTTTTCAGTTTATTGATTTATCTTGAGAGAGAGCAAGAGCGCACACAAGCAGGGGAGGGGCAGAGAGAAGGAGAGACAGAACCCCGAACAGGCTCCGCGCCATCAGCTCAGACAGAGCCCAATGCGGGGCTCAAACTCACAAACTATGAGATCATGACCCAAGCCCAGATCAAGAGTTGGACACTTAAGCGACTGCGCCACCCAGGCGTCCTGCATTGAGGCTTATTAAATTGCTGTAATTTGGGAGGTTGCCTGTTTGTGCATTTTGAATTTTCTCATTCTTTGTGAACATTATGTTTTTCTCCCTGTTCATGTGTCTGTTTTGTAGACATAAGCAAAATCCATAGGGGGTTCAACTTATATTGGGTCGAACCGCCTGAAATTGTGTGGTGGGTTCAGAAATGGGAGGGGTACGGAAATGTATCTTTCAGCCTCCTGGTTTCTTTTTTGTGGTCTCTGGTCATTTTTACTTTTTTTCCCTAGATATATTTTCCCTTTCTAGAGACAGAAAGTAGGTATCAAAAGAAGGTTATTTCTGAACAAATTCTAAATCATGAGTGACAGAAATAGTTACTCTCAAACCAAGCTCCCTTTTGCTGGGACCTGCGTCCCGGTCCGCAGCTTCTGTTCTGCGTCCCTGCCCCAGCAGGAACCTCTGTCCCTGCGCCCTCCTGGCAGACAACCCCCTCCAGGGATCTTGCCTTATGAGATCTTCAGCTTTCTTTGGCCGATGAATTCCTCCTCTTACTCCAGGTTTGCTTTTACAAAACATTGTGTTTGAGGTTGTTCTGGAGGAATCCCTAGGGGCTCTGTCTCTCTCTTATCCCAGGCTCAGGGTGGTGGTTCATTTTCAAGGCGGCTGTGAAGAAAGGTGGTCTCCTTCTTTGGTCATTTAATTGCTGCCTGACTTCAAGTGGTGCTCGGGCCAGGCCACTCCTGGGACATAGATGGTCTCTGTCCTTATTCCGTTCTTGCCCTCTCTTACCCTCTGCAGCCAGAAAATCTGTAAGATTGCAGTCCCGTTCCATCGGCTTCCCTTGGCTCAGACAGATCTCGTCAGAAATTTCCAGGGCTTTTGGCGCGCCTTGGGTGGCTCAGTCGATTGAGCATCCGACTTCAACTCCGGTCATGATCTCGCAGTTTGTGATTTCGAGCCCCGTGTCAGGCTCTGTGCTGACAGTTCGGAGCCTGGAGCCTGCTTCGGATTCTGTGTCTCCCTCTCTCTGCCCCTTCCCTGCTCGTGCTCTCTCTCTTGTTTCTCAGAAATGAATAAACGTTAAAAATAAAAAAAGAAAAAAAAGAAAGAAATTTCCAGGACGTTTCATTATTTGCTCCCACTGGACAGGTAGGGGCTCAGTCGTTCCTGCCCGGGCTCCCAGGATTCACAGCTCTTTGGATATGTCCCCACACAGGGAGGAGTGGATGCGGGCCATTCAGATGGTCGCCAACAGCCTTAAGCAGCGGGGCCCAGGTGAGGACCCCATGGACTATAAGTGTGGCTCCCCCAGTGACCCTTCTGCGGCCGAGGAGATGGAAGTGGCAGTTAGCAAGGCTCGGGCCAAGGTGGTAAGTGCTGGGGGGCCGGTGGCCAGGCTGTGAGTACCCCTCCCCGCACAACACTGGCCCTGCCTCCCCTGGTTTCCACACGGTGTGTGCAAAAGCGTAGCCGGGGATGTGTCCTGACTGCCCTGTGGGATGGGCATACATGGGTGCACTTGGGGTGAGGGGCAGCCACATCACGGGAGGTTGTGAAGACCTGTCTGCCCCCAATCCAAACCTCCCGGGGCCCCTTGCCTGGGAGAGCCAGGCTGAAGGCCACTTCAGAGCGAATAGTCACTGCCCAGAGCCTCCCTTCCTGCTCCCGCCAGAGCGTTTTGGCAACAGCGTCCTTCGATGTTTCCTTTCTCTTTGTTAAAATGTCTTCCCGTGGGCCACGTGCCAAGCACCGACTGCCCCACTCTCTCCCCCTCCTGGGCAGACCATGAATGACTTCGACTATCTCAAACTTCTGGGCAAGGGCACCTTTGGCAAAGTGATTCTGGTGCGGGAGAAAGCCAGCGGCCGCTACTACGCCATGAAGATCCTGCGGAAGGAAGTTATCATTGCCAAGGTGGGCGCTCCCAGGGCTACTTCTGGCTGGGCTCTGTGGTGGGGAGTGTGCACTGGCCAGCACGCTCGCCTGTGCCTTCGGGGAGCCTGAGGCCCACCCCACCCCGCCTTCTGGGCACCTGGAGGACTAAGGTGGGGAGTGTGACAGGGCTTCACCCCGCAGGCGTCATCAGGGCCTGCAGGCAGGTCTTTTGGGGCATGAAGGGCTTGTGGGGAGGCCCTGAGGGTCGGGCCTTGGCTCAGGGCCTCTCACTAGGAGGCTGGGCCAGAAGGGAATGCTCTTCTTTTTTTTTTTTTCCTTCTTTAAATAAGTTTTTAAGGGGCGCCTGGGTGGCGCAGTCGGTTAAGCGTCCGACTTCAGCCAGGTCACGATCTCGCGGTCCGTGAGTTCGAGCCCCGCGTCGGGCTCTGGGCTGATGGCTCAGAGCCTGGAGCCTGTTTCCGATTCTGTGTCTCCCTCTCTCTCTGCCCCTCCCCCGTTCATGCTCTGTCTCTCTCTGTCCCAAAAATAAATAAACGTTGAAAAAAAAAAAATAAGTTTTTAAAATGGAAAATTCCTGACATGCACAAAATTTTTAAAAGAAAAATAAATACTGTGGACTCCCATGTAGCCAGCATCCAGCTTCCACAATTGTCAACATTTGGCCCATCTTGTTTTATTAGCTCTGCCCTCCTTTTTGTCCTGGAGTATCTTAAAGGCATGTTCTAGATGTCATATGGTTTCACCCAGAGATACTTACGTATGTGTCTTTAACAGATGAAGATCATAAAGACTATAATGGAACAACGATCCCACCCCAGCAAAACGAACAGCCCCCTATGTGCCTGGTCCAAGGCAGGCTTCCACAGCCTCGGCACTGTTGGCATTTGGGGCCAGATCATTCTCTGCTGTGGGGCTGTCCTGTGTACTGTAGGATGAGTCGCCACACCCTGGCCTTCACCCCTAAGGCCAGTAGCACCCCCCCCCCCAGTTGTGACAATCAAAAATGTCTTTAGACATTATTATCAAGTGTTCCCTAGGGACAGACTCACCAACCCCTGCCCCGGGAAGAGCCAGTGTCTGGGAACCGCAGGCAGGTCAGGATTTTTAGCAGCTCGGGTGACTGCTGTGTGTTTAGAAACCAAACTTGAGCCCATGTTAGAGTGGCCCCAGGGGGCCTGTAAAGCCGCTGCTGGGCCCACCCCCAAGTGTCTGGGAGGGGCCTGAGAATCTGCATTTCCCCAAGTTCCTAGGCGACAGGCTGCCAGCCGCTATGGGGACCACACATTTGCCGCGGGTGGAATCCTGATTAGATCCACTTCCCTTTTTCAGCAAGAACATTTATACGCGGGGATTCCCACTGCCCGTGGCGTCACCTCAGGAGTCTTACAATGCCTGCTTGTCCCTCCTTAGGGGTGTTAATTTTAACATTGGCAGTCTGTCACCTCCTTCGTAAAGTCCCCAGCGGCTTCTCACCTCATAGCTTTGAGATTGAGCCACTGATTGATTGGCCTTGTCTGGGGCCATCGTTTGCTTGTGGCCGGAGGATGGTAACATTCCACTCCCGCCATGCCATTCGGTGTGTGTTTAGGACTAGAACTGCTTTTCACCAAAGCATTGCTCCCCGCTCCCTTAGGTTGGGCCGGGGGTCGGGGCGGGGGGGGGCAGGTGTGGTGTTGCCCCCCAGCCCCTCATGCAGCCTCTGTCTGCAGGATGAAGTTGCCCACACGGTCACCGAGAGCCGGGTCCTCCAGAACACCAGGCACCCATTCCTCACTGTGAGTGGTACTTCCCTCTCAGGCGGGGCCTGGCCTCTGCATGCGCCATGTGGGAAAAGAGCCCAACGCTGCCGCCATGAAGCACGGACTTCGTGTCAGCCAGGTGGCCAGGGCTGGGTGTTGTTGCGCTCCCCCAAATGACCCGAATCAAACCCCGGGGGTGGCACCTTCTTCACAGATGGTGGCTTTGTGGCTTCAGCCAACTGATGATCCCACATTACAAGATGGTTCCGGGAGAGCATGGCTACTCTATGAGTTAGAGGCATTTAGCCCAGCTGGTCGAAGTGGGAACGTTATTTTTTTGTTTCTGTTTTTAAATGTAATTCTAGAAGGACACGAATTCTGGTGCTGCTTGTCAGCTTAGTCTGAGGAGACGCCTTTTTGGGCTACAGCCTCCCATCAAGGCCAGCAGCCATCAGTTAAATGGATCACGTATAGGATGGCTTATGGGATGGGTCATTTCTTTAGCTCAGCTGTTGTCCAGTGTCCTAGTAAACCATGACACTGTTCATACTTTTACAAGTTACTTTGATGTAGAAGACAGAGAATAGACTTGTCATGAGCAGAGGGGTCACTCGGGGTTCTCTAAGGAACTTTCTGTTGGGCTTCTTAGAGCATAGTTTGAGAACTGCCGTTTACTGGCACATCATTTGTCCATCCTGTCTTTGGGGTTGGTTCCCAAGCCACTGCCTGCTTCCAGCCAGCAGACCTACAACCTGACTGTGGAGAAGAGGGGTAAAATGGCCCTGGTTGCTCAGAACTGGGTATCTCCCTGGCCGCACCTCTCAGAAGCTTAGCTGAAGGCTGAGGACGGCCTCCTTCAGCCCAGTAACCGTTTCCCTGCCCTCAGAGCCACAAGTTCGCTCACACACCCCAAAAGGGGAAGCTGATGTTTGAGCCCCGGCTGCCAGGGTGGGGAGTGTGCCTGCAGAGTCCGCAGAGAGCCTGCCTTCTTCCCACTCCCACCCTGGCCGCCTTCCTGCCCCCCACCCCCCTCCCCAGGCACTGAAGTATGCCTTCCAGACCCACGACCGCCTGTGCTTCGTGATGGAATACGCCAACGGTGGTGAGGTGAGCATAGCCCGCGTCAGCGTTCCCACATCTCTTTCCCAGGTATCGTGGGAGGCAGAGGGCAATTGTAGAGGGGGCGGAGGGGGCCTGGCTGGACGTCCCCTCATTCTCGAGGCAGGCGTCACCATCTCCATTTCGCAGGCAAGGAAACTAAAGCTCAGGTTAAGCGGCTTGGCCCAAGTTCACACGGCTAGTGAGTCAGTGGGCAGGGGGCACACGCAGGCCCAGAGAGGCCTGGAGAGGCTGTGGGAAGGGGGGCGGCCAAACGGCAAAGGGCGTCCTTAACGGCTGCCAAGAAAGTGTGTGCGGGGCAGGGCCTGCCAGCGCTCCGCCTTCCCCCGTGTTCTGACGGGAAGAGTCCGCCACTCGTGACTGGGCTGCTCAGGCCTGGGCTGCCACCTGCCCCTCAGCCCCCGCACCCTGCTTTCTGCGTGTGGCGTCACTCACCGGCTCCGCATTGTTGGCTTCATCTGTCCCACTGGTCCGCAGCTTATTGTCACTTGCTCGTGACTTGTGCTCCTGTGCTTTCTTGCTGTACCCCCCTCCCTCCCTCATCTGTCCCCTCATGCTGTCCCCGCTGAACTCTCCCCTTGGCATCTCCTGGCTGTCCTTCGTTCTTCGTGCCTCACTCCGTTTACTCACGTGAGTTTTTCCCTGCTCGCTGTCTCTCGCTTGGTTCTTCTTGCCGTCACTTGCAGGTTCATGGAGTAGGTGCCACCGTGTCACTGGGCTCGGGGTTGGGGGCCAGGGGGCAGGGTCCTGTTTCTTGCTCCTCTGGGCCGATGTCTGACTTCTTGCTCCTCCCTCCGCTGGCAGCTGTTTTTCCACCTGTCCCGGGAACGAGTCTTCACGGAGGAGCGAGCCCGCTTCTATGGTGCGGAGATCGTCTCTGCCCTTGAGTATTTGCATTCGCGGGACGTGGTGTACCGCGACATCAAGGTGAGTGTGCGGTTGCCTCCTGGCCTGTGGCACCTGTGGGGCTCGCACCGGGGAGGCTGGGCCTGTGCCCTCAGGCCCACACTTCCCCCCTCCAGGGAGGCTCTGACTTGTGGGTGTTCCCGAGTCCACTCCCCCTCTGGCCTAGGCCCCAGCTGGCTGTCCCACACTAAGGTCCCGCAGGCCTCTCTGAGCCTCTGGTGGACACACCCCTCTGGGCGGGGAATGGGGAGGGGTGGGGGGTGGAGGTAATATCAGTACAAGCACCGCAGGAGATAGATAGTTTGGCCGAATCCACCAAAGCCGAGTGGACACGTCCCTGTGAGCCAGCCGTTTCGCCCCAGGTTTATGCACGGTGGGAACCGAGCACGGATGCGCGCACACTGCCGGCAGCGCTGTTCGCGCTCGCCCCGAGCTGGAAGCCAGCCGGGTGTCCGCTGTCGGAGAACGGCTAGAACGCACTGCGGTGGCGCCCCGCGGCCAGGCTTTGCACATTAGTCACTGAGTGAACCGCAGCCCTGCAGCCGTGCCGAGCTCACGGGCTCACGTTGAGGGGAAGCCAGGACAGACTGTACAAACCTGTGTTATTTATTTATTTTTATTTTTTTATCATTTTTTCTACATTTATTTATTATTGAGAGACAGAGAGACACAGAGCATGAGCAGGGGTGGGGCAGAGAGAGGGGGAGACACAGAATCCGAAGCAGGCTCCAGGCTCCGAGCCGTCGACACAGAGCCCGACGCGGGGCTCGAACTCACGGACCGCGAGATCGTGACCTGAGCCGAAGTCGGACGCTTAACCGACTGAGCCACCCAGGAGCCCCCCAGATCTGTGTTGTTTAAACATACAGTGCGTACGTAGGTGGGGAAACTAAAGAAAAGCAAAGGAGTAAAGTTCTTCCTCAGCTGAGGGGATGGTTAATAACAGGCAAGGGGCCCCTAGAGGGTTCTAGGGGTCTTGGTAACATTCTCCCTTAGCCCGGTAGAGGTTACACAGAAGCCCACTAAATTGCCCATTTGTGTTAAGGTTGGCTAAAAGTCGAGGAAGAGGGTCGCCTGGCTGGCTCAGTCGGTAGAACATGTGACGCTTGATCTTGGGGTGGTGGGTTTAAGCCCCACATTGGGTGTGGAGCCTACTGAAAAGAAGTGGGGGAAGAAAGCTGGCATTGCTCAGAGAGTTGGGACGCTGCAGCCCACGCTGTGGGGAGCCGGTGGGCAGAGCCCGACTCCCATCTCTCTCTGCCTGGCTTTTTTCCAGCTGCCCTTGGGGGGGCTGGCCTCCCTCTGAGCCTCACGGGCTTGACTTTGTGCTAGGGGTGTGCGCGGTGCCCGGCCTGGAGCCCCTGGCACGACAGCTACCACCCCAGGCCACAGCTGTCCGCAGGAATGGCCAGGGCGTGTGGGGTTCAGGAGCGGTGGTGGGAAACCCTGGGAAGACGCGTCCCTGATACGTTGACTTTTCCTGCAGCTGGAAAACCTCATGCTGGACAAAGATGGCCACATCAAGATCACTGACTTCGGACTGTGCAAAGAGGGCATCAGTGACGGGGCCACCATGAAAACCTTCTGTGGGACACCCGAGTACCTGGCACCCGAGGTGCCTGAGGCTGGAGGTCCCGGGGGCGTGCGAGGCCAAGGGAGGAGAGGCCCTCGGACCCGTGTGGTTTCCCCAGCACAGACCCTGTGAGGGCCGTGCTGCGATTCCGTAGATGGCCCTCCGTGGCCACAGGCAGCGCCATGTCCCTCCGTGGGTCCCTCTCAGCCCCGCTGCCCGGCAGGCCTGTGCCCGGCCCCTCACCGCCCCTCCCCGCTCACCTGCTCAGGTGCTGGAGGACAACGACTACGGCCGCGCGGTGGACTGGTGGGGGCTGGGCGTGGTCATGTACGAGATGATGTGCGGCCGCCTGCCCTTCTACAACCAGGACCACGAGCGCCTCTTCGAGCTCATCCTCATGGAGGAGATCCGTTTCCCACGCACACTGAGCCCTGAGGCCAAGTCCCTGCTTGCTGGGCTGCTTAAGAAGGACCCCAAGCAGAGGTGAGGGCTGGAGTCTGTCCCGCCCGGCCCTGTGCTACCTGTTGCGCTGTCCCCTCGCTCGGAGGGGGCCAAGTCCACAGGCGCACGCCTGTGTGTCATCCCCACGGCGCCTCCACTAGTCCCCGCAGCTTGGGCCCTGGGGGGGACTCGCTTGGGGCCAGGCCGTCCTTCGCGCCCTGCCCGCACTGCCTCGTTCTTTGGGCGTGCTGAGGGTCACGGCAGCCCTGAGCCTGGCCGAGGGTGGCCGAGGCCACCCTCTCGGCTCCTGTTCTGGACTCGGAGTCCTGGGTCGGGATCCCCCGGGGCTGTGACCCAGGGCTGAGAGCCCCTTCCCTGAGCCATGGTTTCCTCCTGTGTGGAATGGTGGTCTGTGGCCAGAACAGAATCACTAGAGGTTGCTCAGGGCCTGCGCTGAAGGCCCGTCTCCCAGAAGCCGCTGGCCCGGGAGGCGGGTACTCATGGCCATCTCTGCCCAGGCTCGGCGGGGGGCCCAGCGATGCCAGGGAGGTCATGGAGCACAGGTTCTTCCTCAGCGTCAACTGGCAGGACGTGGTGCAGAAGAAGGTGAGCCCCACGCCCACCCGTTCCCGCAGTGCCCCTCGAGGGTGATCTTGGCCAAGGCCTCCCATCCCCTGGGTCCTGAGTCTGGGTTCCTTCCCTCCGCAGCTCCTGCCACCCTTCAAACCTCAGGTCACCTCTGAGGTTGACACAAGGTACTTTGACGATGAGTTCACCGCCCAGTCCATTACAATCACACCCCCGGACCGCTGTGAGTGTCTGAGGCCCTCCCCCCGTGGGCCCGGCTGGGTATGGAGGGGTGGGGTCTGCCCTTGACCCAGTTCCGGGGAGGAAGCTCGTAGGCCCCCTCCCCGTGTCTGGGCAGTTTGCCAGCGGTTGGCTTGAAGGGCTTTTGGCTGTTGGTCTGTGCACCTTTACGCCCGGTGAGGGTCGCCAGGAGCCATTGGCCATGGCACGTTCCAGAGCTCAGCGGGGAGGGGTCTGGGCAGGAGACACAGGAAGTTGTCACTGCTGGGATGGCACATTCATAATTGTCTTCCCAAATTGCCCACGTCTCTGGGGCTGGATTGGTTCGTTGATTCTCACCCACCCAGTGCTGGGCTGTGCTGGGGACAGCAGTGACTGAGACGGCCCTGGGCCTTGCCTTGAGGGAGCTTCAGGCCTGGTGGGGTGACAGCCCAGAGTGGTCAGGTCGAGGGTGTAGAAGCCCAGGGACTGGGGAAACCCAGAGGAAATGCCTGACCTGGCCTGCGAGTCAGCGGGGGGGCTTCCTGGGGGGGGGGGGGGGCCGGGCAGCTGAGCCAAGTTCCTGGCGGAAGGAATGACACTCGGGAATGAGAGTCCAGGATGGAGTGTTGCAGAAGCTGGGGTAGAGGGGGTATGGGGCCAGAGTAAGAGGATCTTGGGGGCCGTTGGAAGGAGTGGGAACTTGCCTCATGGGGAGCGTCGGAGAGGTTTTGTGCAGGAGGGGGACAGGGTTGCCTCCGGGCCCCCTGAAGCCCCTCTGGCTGTGCGTGGGGGCTGGTCGGCGGGGGCGGCAGCGGGGCGGGGGCCAGGGGTCTAGGCTAGACCAGAGTGTGGCGCCGGAGGGGAGGGTCTCACCGATGGCCCACCGGCTGGGGGTTCCCGCCACCTGCACCCCTTCCTGAGGCTGGGCCCCCGTGGCCCCCTTGCCCGCTCCCGGGGGTGTGGTCGGGGTGCCGGGCCATCTGCAGGCCCGTTCTCCCCGATCCACCTCCCACTGCCCCCCACAGATGACAGCCTGGGCTCCCTCGAACTGGACCAGCGGACCCACTTCCCCCAGTTCTCCTACTCAGCCAGCATCCGCGAGTGAGCAGAGCCGTCTGCTGCCACCACCGCCGCGGGACACGCACGGCTGCCATCACCGCCCGGGGGCTTTTCTCTTGTTTTTAAACTTTTTATTTTTGCCTTTTTTGTTTGCATCCCCATCTCTCACCTGCTCACCCCCATTTCCAGTTTTTTCTTCAGCCCTCTGCCAAACTCACCTCAGCGGTCCCAGCGGCCCTGCCTCCAGGATCCTGTCCTGTCCTCACCTCTGTGCTCAGACCAGGCTTTGGGAGACTCTCCGCTGGAGGGATTCCGGTTTTTAATCAACACGAGCCCCAGGGAGGGGCGAAGCGTGGGGCTGTGGGTCCTGCCTGAATTTCTGGCCAGACGCCTGCAGGCAGTCTGCCTCTGTCAGAGGTCGCCTTCTCGTGGGACACCTCAGGGGACACCTTGTGGGACATGATGCCCCGCGGACAGTGCCCCGGTGCTGCCTTCCGTGCCCTGCTGTTAGGCTCAGAGCGGCCTGGCTCGGGCAGCCCAGCCCCTCATCCCACAGGGGCAGAAAAGCAATAATGTCTAGGGACAGGCTGGGGCCTTTGGAAGGTGCGGGATTGGGGGTCCAGGGCTCCTTCGTGTGGTTGGGGGATGGGCACTGCCTCCTTGCTCCGCCTTCCCCAGCCTCCCAAGCTGCTCTCCTGACCCTGTGGATGAGGCAGGAGGAACATTTGGGGACTGGCCTCCCCGCCACCCAGTCCTGTGCCTTACCAGGGCTTCCTTCCAGCTGGCCTTAACTCCCGCTGCACCCCGGGCCCAGCCCCAGCTCTTTCCAAGGATGGGGGCTGGGATCACCCCCTTCTTTCCGCCTGGGGCGGAGGGGTGCCAGCCCCGGCTGTTACACATCTCGCACCAAGACAGTATTGGGCCCCGTGGACGGGGGTCGAAGAGGGGGTGGGGTGGGGGGGGTCTCTGGTACGTACTGGGGTGGGGACCTCTGAGAAGGGGAGGCTCCAGGGCCCCTTTCTACCCCCCCGCCTCTGGGCCCCACGTTCTGCAGCCTTAAGGTGAACATGTGTCAGTGCTATGGGCACGGGGGTACGTGCCTCAGACTATGTGTGTTTGTGGATGTTCCTCTGCATCCCGGACGCGGATGCACACGGGCGTGTGTGTGTGTGTGTGTGCGTGCGTACATGTGTGTTGGGTATGTGTGCGTGAGGGCAAGCGTGTCTCGGCCTTGAGTGTGTGGTGTGTGTGGGCTTGGGCCCTGTCCCCGGGCCTGAGCATTTCATCCCTTGAGGGAGGGGTGCTGGCCCAGCAGGAGGACCACACCTGGGATCCATTTGCTGCCCGCTCTCCCTCCCATCCCCCCCCACCACCCAACATCTCTCGGTGTGTGGAATTTAGTTGTGGTTTTGATCTCCCTGCCCCACCTCCTGTACTAGGTAGTTCTGAGAGAGACATCCTAGGGTGGGGTGAGGGTTGGTTTGGGTGGGTGGGGGGTCTTTTTCCTTTCTGTGTGCGTATGTCCTTTATCTGACAATTCTCTGTCCTCCCCACTGGCCTTCCCCCTTCCTCCCATTTGTACGGTACAAGCAATAAAGACACTCGTTTCA
Source organism: Herpailurus yagouaroundi (assembly GCF_014898765.1). NCBI lineage: Eukaryota > Metazoa > Chordata > Mammalia > Carnivora > Felidae > Herpailurus > Herpailurus yagouaroundi. Next base: position 536,868 of record NW_024412425.1, read on the forward strand.
GACCGGGGCCCACCGCCCTGGGCCGTTACTTGCCTGCGGAGCCCGGCCCCACTGACCTGCCCCTAGGACCCGTCTGCCGTGCCGGGGCCTGGCCATCTGGAGCTGTGTCCCTTTGGGCGGCAGGGCGCGGGCGGGTGGCTGGGCCTTCGTGTGGGTGCCGCTGTGGGTGGGAGCTGCTGAGGACTTTGGGAAGCTGCCCGGGCCTGGGCTGTGACTCCGGCGGGCAGAGGCCATTCCCGGTCTTCAGAAGCTGCCTGGGCTAAAAGTGGGGGGGGAGGCATGGGGGGGGGGTTGGCTGGCTCTGAAAGGGGAGGGCGTGCGAGGCGCCCCTGAGCCCTGGGAGTGCAGGTGTGGGAGTGGATGCCCTTCACGTGACCCTGGAGTCCCAGGGCCGGGCATTGCATGCAGTCCCCTTCTCCCCATTTATGCCAAACCAGGGAGCCTCGAGGCCCCCCGATTCCAACACAGAATCCTTGGCGTATGCGTGGGAGTCGAGATGGATGCTTCTGGTTTGGTCACAGCCCTCCCCCAGCTCTGGGACCCTCTGAGAGCTTGTCCCCTTTACCTGTAGTTCCCGAGTTTGAACCGCCCTTCCCACACCTTGGGACCAGGGCTGCCCTGGCACAGATGAATTTGGTGTCCGATTTCGCCAGGCGTTAGGGCTGCTTCGCACGCGTGGAGTCCTTGAGATCTTGAGTGAGGGCAGCAGAGAAAAGTCAGGGCCAGTTTAGACTCGGGAAGGCGTGGCCGTTTCTTACTTCACGTGGACTTTATTATTTATTTAATTACAAAAGCATGTGCTGGTGGTCATGAGACCAGCAGCAGTAGAAGCTTCTAAAGGAGAGCCTTCTACTTTTCCCTCCAGTCAAGGCCCCGGAGGCAGCCGGTGCCAGTTCCTTCTCCCGTCATCTCCCCGCCCCACTCCGAGGAAATCCTGAGCCTACCTCAGTCCAATAGATCGCCTCGCAGTCCCTGGGCCCTGGTCCCCGGCTCCGGGCCCACAGGCTCGCGAACACTTCCCTCGGGCGAACATAGATTCCCCAGATGTAGTGGTGCTTCCTTCTGTAGAACTTTTTCCCAAAGGGAGTTTCAGGTGGAAGAGTTTTAATAATAAAATTTTACCAATTGGAAAATTTTAATTTTGAGTGGATTACTTTGTCTTTTGTCATGTATGTGTGTGAGAGTGAATAATGCAAGCAACACCGAAGTACGAGGAAGAAAAAGTGAAAATCCACGCAGATCCCAGGCCCTGCATGCCCTTCCTGGCGTTCTCGTTGGCACCATAAAAAGGCTCTTTCCCTTTGGTGTTGTGTTGTCCCAGTGAATAATGCCAAGTCCCCGGGCTACACCTGCCACGTTTTCCCAACGCTCCTGCCGACACATGTACGTTACTAGGGCGGGCTGGTCCCTGGTGAAATGAGAGTCTCCCTCTGCATTTTGGGGACCTTGCTTCATGAGGCTCCTCTCACGAGGCGGGTATGCCTCACCCGATCCAGACCCCCCTAGTTGACAATTTACTCGGTCTCCAGATGTTTCGCTGCTACTGACAGTGCTGTAATAAACCTTAAGGATCCGTGTTTCTGGCACTCTTGTGGCCCACATTCCAGGGTGGCTGTATTTTAACACGTGGCTGATAATTTTCCAGAAAATGTGTGGTGATTTACAGATTTTTAACTTTATTTTGTAAGTAACTGCAGGCTCATAGAAGAACACTTTCAGAAATAGTACTAAAATGATTCTAGGCCTGGGGCGCCTCATAGTGCCCCAAAGTAAGGGCTTGCTCAAACCCCAGAAAAGCAGGGGCGCCCGGGTGGCTCAGTCGGTTAAGCGTCTGATTCTTTCTTGGTTTTGGCTCAGGTCGTGACTTCAAAGTTCGTGAGTTCGAGCCCCAAATCGGGCTCTGGGCTGACAGCGAGGAGCCTGCTTGGAATTCTCTCTCCCTCTGTCTCTGCCCCTCCCCCCCTCACGCTGTCTCTGTCTCTCTCAGATAAATAAAAAACCTGCAAAGCAGAGCCTTACTGATAGGGGTATGTGAAGGCATACAGGAGCGGATGGACAGTGCTCCCACTGGGCAAAGTTGAAAGTACTTCGAGCAACAAAAATAGCACAGTCCTGGGTTACACCCAGAGTCACAATAAACAAGTTGGCACGGAGCTAAATGGTAAATGGTGCAAACAGACACGTGTACAGAATTCCAGGTTATTTCTGTAGAATTTCTGTAAGTACCGTGCCTTCAAGGAGGGGGAGCATAGCCCCCATTCCTTATGTGTGGGCTGCAAAGTGACTTCCTTCCGAAGTGGATGGTATAGAAAGGGGGGGGGGAGCAACTTCTCAGTGGAGAAACCTGACAAACACTGTATCAGCCAGGTGATCAAGGTCAGCATCAACAGGGTATCTCATGTTGGCAGGAAGTGCTCTTGATGAGGATGGTATCCCTATTGGTTCACGGTTGTGACAAACGTACTACACTAAGATGTTGAGGGAAAACTAGGTGTGGGCTGTTAAGGGGAACTCTTCTATCTTTGCAACTTCCCATAAATGTACTTCAAAATTTTATTTATTTATGGGGTGCCTGGGTGTCTCAGTTGTTGAGCGTCTGACTTCAGCTCAGGTCATGATCTCACAGTTGGTGGGTTTGAGCCGTGCATCAGGCTCTGTGCTGATGGCTCAGAGCCTGGAGCCTGCTTGGAATTTTGTGTCTCCCTCTTTCTCTTCCTAGCTCATCCTCCCTCCCTCCCTCCCTCCCTCTCTCTCTCTCTCTCTCTCTGTCAAAAATAAACATTAAAAAAAAAGTACAGGGGCACAGTTGGTTAAGTGTCTGACTTTTTTTTTTTTTTAATGTTTTTATTTTTGAAGGAGAGAGAAAGAGAGCATGGGCGAGGGAGGAGCAGAGAGAGAGGGAGACCGAATCCGAAGGAGGCTCCAGGCTCTGAGCTGTCAGCACAGAGCCCGACGCAGGGCTCGAACTCACGAGCTGTGAGATCATGATCTGAGCCGAAGTGGGACGCTTAACCGACTGAGCCACTCAGGTGCCCCCAAGTGTCTGACTCTTGATCTCAGCTCAGGTCTTGCTAGATCTCAAGTATTGAGAGTTCAGACCCCGTGTTGGGCTCCCACACTGGACATGAAGCCTACTCAAAAAAAAAAAAAAAAAAAAAAAAAAGTGCAAGGAGTTCTCATCTACCCTTCATGCAGGTTCCTGTGACATTTTATGATTATTCCCTCCTTCTTCCCCTTCATATTTACATATCCGCCCTAAAACAAGAACATTCTCTTACATGACCACAGTTCAATTATCAAGGTCAGGAAGTTAATATTGAAACAACCCTCTTCTCTCAGATCTTTATCAGATTTGACCAGTGGTCACAGCAAAATAAAAATGACCTGGCTAACGACTGCCATGTTGCGTTCAGTTGCGGGGGCACTTTACAGAATGTCCCCCACTGAGAGTTTGTTGCCTGATGTTTCCTCACGGTTCTATTCAAGCTACCTTTGACAGGGATTTTCAGAAATGATGTGCCCTTCTCGGTGCACCTTCTCGAGAGGCACATGAGATTCTGTCCCATGACTGAAGGTGGGGTCTGTCACATCTCTCTGCTGTAAAGTTACTACATGCCCTTTGTAGTTAGTGTCTTGTGCAGAGATACTCTGAAAATGTAAATACCTAGATTTTGTCCAAGTGTTCAGGCAAAGGGAACGACACGCACAAAGGCCCTGGGGCAGGCGGGTGCCTGGTGTGTTTGGGGAACATGAAGAGGCCGGGGGGGGGGGGGTGCGTCAAAGGGAATAGAGGGGGATGGGGAAGGAAATGAGGTTAGAGAGGTAACAGTGGGCCGAAGGGGTCTTGTGGCCAAGGTATGGAGTTTGGGTTTTATTGTAAGTCTGACAGGAAGCTGTTAGTTCAGCATCTCACAATCCTCTCTCTGCTCATTTTTCCAGGATTTCTGCCCTTCCAGTGCCTGAAAATAGCAATCCCTTTCCTGCCTCAGTGCCTTTGCTCATGCTGTTTCCACCACTTGGAATATTCCGGTCCTCCACGCACCCCACCTTTGCATTCCCGGCTCATCTTTTGGGTTTCACTCCAACATCACCTCATCAGGTCCTTGCAAGCCACTGTTTGTAAATTATATCCAGCCTGTTCACTTACTCATCCAACAACTATTTCTTGAGGACCTGCCACGCGCCAAACCCTGTTCTAGGCACTGGGAATACAGCAATCAAAACAAAACAAAACAAAACAAAACAGAAGGCAAGCCTTGCACTCATGGGGTTCACATCCTAGTCAGGAGAGAGTAACTAAGATGAGGCGGTAAGTGCTCACGAGAGAACAAGTGTGAAGAACGGAGATAGGAAATTCTCAGGATGGCGTTTTTCACAGAGGAGGTAACATCTGAGTAAACACCTTAAATGAGGGATCTGAGGGAAGCGCATTTCAGGCAAGGGGAACAGCGAGTGCGAAGGTGCTGGGGTAGGAGCGTGCCTTCTGCGGGTGAGAACGAGCCAGGAGGCCAGTGTGGCAGGAGACATGAGGGGGGTGGGGAGGTTGGGAGACGAGCTCCAAGGTGCGTGGGGCTGGTGGGGAGGATAATATAGGACCTCATGGACTTTCCCATTGAGATGGGAGACACGGTGGAGTTGTGAACAGAGGCAGGGTGGGATCTGACTTGGGCGTGCACCGGATCCCTTCTGGCTGAATGGGGCTGACAGGCTACAGGGGATGGGGACCGGGGAGCAGCGAGGAGGTGGCTGCGCCAGCCCAGACTGACCACTTACACGTTTGGAAACAATCCCTACTTTGCAGCTGAGGAAAGGGAGGCTCGGAGGGGCTGTTCCCGATCACATAGTTAGTAGCAGGAAGAGGATTTGACTCCAGCTGCCTGACCTTAGGTTTGGAGGGGCGTTCGCCATTGCCTCTGCACCTGCCCGGGTGCTCGGCACGCATGCGTGCAGGCACGTTTAAAGCGCCCGCCACAGGTCCTCAGCTCCAGCGGGAAGAGGTGGGCGCTGGGCTCGGATCTCGACGCCAGCCTGGAGGATGCTGGTGAGAGGCAGCAGTTAGGGTCACACCCCCCCCCCCCACCGCGTCCCGGGCCTGTCTCCGGGGCGCTGACTCCAGACCCCTCCTCTCTCCTGCAGAGTCCCGCTGCCTCGCCCGACCCCGAGCCTCCGAGCGTCCCGGTCCCCGACAGCAACCGCGAGGGCGCGAGCGTGTCTCCAGGACGCCAGGAGCGGCGGCCCCCGGGGCCCTGCGTGCCGCCCGGGCTGGCGGAGGCGCTGAGCGCGCTGGGACTGGCGGGAGAGCGCGAGTACGCTGGGGACATCTTCGCCGAAGTCATGGTGAGCGTGGCCCGGACGGCAGCAGAGGGGTGCGGGTTTGACGAGGCTCAGGCTGGCCCACTCCACGAGCCTTCCGGAACGCCCGGCGGCCTGCAGCCCCTCCTTTGCTAGTGCACAGCCCCTCCCGCGTGTCTCTGACATGTATTCGCTTACAAACACTTAGCGGTTTCTTACCAAATGTTTTTGAGCATATTCCCGGCCCTGGGGATGCTGTCATGAACAACATAGTCTGCTGTCATTGTGGACAGCCAAGCCGATGTAGGCAGTCATTGCAGAAAGGCCCCTGAGACCAAAGCACAGGCTCGGTAAGTCTGCAGGTACCTGTGCAAGATAGGCACTGTCGGGAGAAACACCGCAGGAATGAATTTATTCAAGAAGCATCTTGTGAGTTGTCTCTCCCCAGCCAGGGACTCTTTTAGGAACTGAGATACAGCTGTGATCCAGAGAGAAATCCCTGCCCTTGTGGTGCCAAGCAGGCTAGGGAGGCAAACAGACAAAACACACAAGGAAACAGCAGGTTATCTTCAGACTGAAAATACCAAGAGGGAGTGCAATGGGTGTAGGGAGAATTCTGTGTAGGAAAGCTGAGCTGAGGTTTGAAGGGCTGAGGAATCGACAATGCAGGGAGCTGGGGAAGGATCGTGCAAATGCCCTGGGGTGGGAATGAGCTTGGCATAGTTTAGGGCTAGAGAAGGCTGATGTAGCTGGAGTGTGGGTTGTGAGGGGAGACAAAGGAAGAGGTGGTGGTGTTGGCACTGGGGGGAGGGGGGTCAGAGGCAGGAGGGGGGACAGTGCCTGAGAGTCAGAAAGCAGTTAGGGTTTTCTCCTGAGGGTCCTGGCAGCCACGAAAGGGTTTTAAGCTGGAGAGTTCCTTGGCCAGTTTTGTATTTTAGAAAGACCCTTGGGGGGAGGATCTGAGAATGAGTGGAGGGCTGGTGACCACTAGTGGTCTGGAAACCCAGGGGTTGATGCTTAGGAGGACCCGTGGCCATGAGGGCTACAGACTGGAGAGGTGGATAGGGAGGCGTCCGGAATAAAGTCCAAGGCTCTAATGGGGACAAGGAATAGAGGCACATTTGGAGAAGACTGGAGGCCGGTTTTGGGGGTGGGGGGCGGGGCACTCACGCTTCCTCCAGTCGGTGCGAGGAGGCTGCTGCACTTAGGGCTGGAGCTCAGGCGAGAAGCCTAAGCACAGTTGTGGAGAGTGAGGCTCTCCCTGCCCAACCCCAGGTGTGCCACGCGCTGCCCCGGAGGGCCCTGCCCCGCGCTGTGACCCCGGAGATGCGCGCGCTCGTGGTGGACTGGCTGATCCAGGTGCACGTACGTATCCGGGAGGGGGCAGGGCTGGGCCGGCGTCGCAGCCTAGATCCCCGGTGGTCACTCACGCCCCTCCCCAGGAGTACCTGGGCCTGGCGGGGGACACGCTCTACCTGGCGGTGCACCTGCTCGATTCCTACCTGCGCGCCGGCAGAGTGCGCCTCCATCGCCTGCAGCTGCTGGGCGTGGCCTGCCTGTTCGTGGCCTGCAAAATGGAGGAATGCGTGCTTCCCGAGGTACTTCCGGAGTGGGGCTTGGGAGGGTGGAAGCCTCTCTTGCCTCGTCACAGATGAAACACCTACCGTGTGCCGAGCTAGCGCTTTACTCACTCTTGGAATCCCAGCATATCTGTATGAGGTCAGGGCTACCACGGTGTCCCTTTACCGGAGGAGGAGACTGAGGCCCAGGGAAGGACATTTTGCCCCAAACAGGTGGGATTTGGAGTCAGTCTTGAACAACAGTCGTTGTGGCCCTTGAGTAGTTCGAGCCGGTGCCTTATCAGAGCTGCCTGGTGAAGTAGAGAGGACTATTTCCGTTTTATAGACGAGGAAACGGAGCCTCAGAGCTTCAGTGATGTCCTTGTCACACAGTAAGACTCGAACCCAGGTCTGATTCTGAAGCCTGTGCTCTCCATGGCTTCCAGACAACAAATCAATGGCCCCACTTTACAGACTAGGAAATCGAGGTCCAGAATGGAGACTGAAGCGCTGCAGGGCAGGGGTCCAAGACTCCCCCACGTCTTCTCCCCACCCCACCCCCTCACCCCGCAGTGTGCCTCCCTCTGCCTCCTGGGCGCTGGCTCCTTCTCGCGGGCCGAGCTCCTGCGCGCAGAGCGCCGCATCCTGAGCCGCTTGGATTTCCGGCTGCACCACCCGGGCCCGCTACTCTGCCTCGGGCTCCTCGCCGCGCTAGCCGGGAGCAGCCCCCAGGTGCGGGGCAAGGGGGGCAGGGGCGTGGCTTGTACGGGGGTAGGGGCGTGGCCTCATCGCCCCGGGGCTTTGGCAGGTGACGCTCTTTGCCACCTATTTTCTGGAGCTGTCTCTGCTGGAGGCCGAGGCAGCGGGATGGGAGCCGGGTCGGCGCGCAGCTGCGGCGCTGAACCTGGCGCATCGCTTGCTCGACGGGGCGGGCTCCGGCCTGGAGCCGGCGCTTTACAGGTATGGCTCCAGGGACCTACATTCCTGGTCAGTCTTTATTTTTTTACTTAAAAAAAATTTTTTTTTTAATGTTTATTTTTGAGAGAGACAGAGACAGAATGCGAGTGGGTTGGGTCAGAGAGAGAGGGAGGCACAGAATCCGAAGCAGGCTCCAGGCTCCAAGCTGAGAGCACAGACCCTGACGCGGGGCTCAAACTCACAAGCTGACCTGATCATGACCTGAGCTGAAGTCGGACGCTCAGACGACCGAGGCACCCAGGCGCCCCTTCCCGGTCACAGTCTTTACCGTCTCAGAGAGTGAGAGACCTTGGAGCCAGGGGAGGGGGTGCACCCAGACTTGATTTTTCTGGATGTGAGAAAATGGTGTGCCTGTCTAGGCTGGGGGTGTCCGAGAATGAGGTGTTTGTCTAGATTTGGGGACTCTTAACCTTGCCCCAGGGTGGGAGATAGAGCATCTTCCTGGCCTCGGAAGATCCTAACTGCGTCCCAAGGTTGAGAATGAGAGGTCGGCCAACCTCGAGTCCCCCAGCTGCCCCTCTGGCCGCAAACGGGGTGTCCAGAGGGGCGCCCCCCACCTCTCTATTAACCATTTAACTGGATGCCAGGGTGAGTCCTCTTTTCGCCCAGCCCGTCGCTCTCCCCCCAACCCTCCGGGGTAGAGCTGGAGGTCTGTCCACCTTCAGCCCCCCTCCTGCTCTCCACTGGCCTCGTCCTGCGGGGGAGAATCGGGAGTCTGCCCGTCCTCGGCGCCCTCCAGGCCAACCTCCCGAGACCCCCTGATTGGTCCGAGGACAGGTCGTCTTCACCGCTGCCCCTACCCCCGCCTCAGTTTCTCCGTCTCCCCGCCGCAGTCCCGCGGAGCTGCGCCCGCTCGAGCCGTGCATGGCCCGCGCCGCGCTCCGAGGCCCCGCGCCCGGCCGCGCAGCCACCTTCCTCAAGTACGCGCGGCCCCAGCTCCAGGGCACCAGCCTCGCCGCCGCCCGCTTGCTCCGCCGCCCCCAGCCCGGGCTTCCCTGAGTCTGGACACCCCATCAAAAAAAGACTCTCCTTGTTTATCCTTCTCCCAGTTCAATAAAAGAGGTTTTTTTTTTTATTCTGAGCGCTCTCTGTCCTCGTTGGTCGAATTCCGACCCCTCTCTCGCTTTTGATTGGTCACTTTCTGGGCCTCTCATTTTTCTGATTGGATGTTCTTTACCAAGTCTCTTAATGGCGGCTGGGAGATACGAGGCGAATTCTGGACCTCTCCGCCAGGGGGCACTGGCGGCCTTCCGCAAGCGCGGCTCCGCGACCTAAAACTAGCATCCCAAGCGTAACCGCCTACTGGAGATAAATGGACAGAGACGCTGCAATCTGAATGGCTCTTGGTCTCAGGCTGAGAAGAAACTGGGAGGGATGGGGGCTGTGGGAAGCTGAGAACACCTGCCCCAGCCATAAGGAATGCTACCTCGATGTTGCCAGATTTTCAGATTTTGTTCAAGTGTAGCTGAACATCTACGGTTCCATAAGTATCTCTACGTTTATAAGTTAGCAACAAATTCACTATTTTTTAGTGGTTGGACAAGCCCAACACATCACATAATATGCTGGCCTGTGAGAGTCATCAGTCTGGGGTAGTATGGGTCTTTGATAGCAAGTGTTCTATAAATAGAATCTGATTTACTTAACCCCTGAAGTGCCACAGTGTCAATGGGTATATTTATAGCACTGGCCTCATAGAGGTGTGATGAGAATGTGAGTTAATAAGTACATAGAACTTTAGGACAGTGCCTGACGGTAGGTGTTATGGAAAATGTTAGCACTACATCCTAGCAGGACTGTGAGATAGGTATGCTTGTCCCTTGTTTCTGCCGAGCCCCTGGCACCTAGCTATTTAGTAGGTGCTCAGAAAATATTTAAGCGCTGAGTTCAGGTTTGGACCTATAGGGTGGGACCTGCCCTGTGGCCTCCAGAAAGAGGACGTGCGGTGGCAGGGTGAGGGGAGAATGGAAATATAAGCTTGGTGCTTGGAGCTGAGGCCCAAACCAGGGTCTTGCAGGTGTGGGGGAGGGTGGGAATATATACAGTACCCGAAATTATTCACTCACTCATTCATTCAACAACTATACGTGGGTGCTGACTCGGGGCCAGGCTCTTGACTGAGCCAGCCAGGTGCCCCTGGGGCCAGGCTGTTAAGATCATACACCTCACAGTCTCATGGGTGATAAGAAACAGGGGTTGTTAATTGCCCATTCCTGTGCCAGGCCCTGCGCCAAATGCTTTACCTACATAACAGAATTCAGTCCCTACAACTACTCTGAAATACACTCACGTAGTATCCCCAGGTCACACAGGAGGAAGGCAGGGTGGAGGAGGATCAAGGAGCTTGGCCAAGGTCCCACCACCAAGTGAGCAGCTAAGGAGAGTGGAAGATCAACCGTCCCGCTCACCTGTTCACCCTGTTTTTCTCTCAAAAGCCTCTCACATGCTTCCTTCTCTGTGCATTATTGTGCCGCTCACTCCGGGCTGTCCCTTGTCTGCTTTCCCACTGTGTCTCCTCCCCAGACAGTGAACTCAGGACAAGAAGCAGATCTCTTTGGTTCGTAGAGTGATCCCCTCCTCCAGGAAGCCTTCACTCACCGCCTCAGTCTAGGGCAGGCACCTTCCTCCTCTGGACCCTGACAACCTGTTGTGTCTCCCCCATCCAGGGCTCGACCCCCTGCCTGTGTCTCCCTATCTCACCCTGGCCACTTTATCTGAGCTTCCCAGGTGAGCCCACTCTGGGCTGTCACTGTCGGGTCACTGGTCTGTCTCCCCACGGACTAGGGGCTCAGAGAGAGTAGGGTCCAAGGCTCTCTCAGTAGCTGCTCTTTCCCGGCATCACCCAGACCAGAACTGGTCACAGAAAATGTATCAGTGAGTATTTGTTGCATAGATGAACAAATGGGTTTCCAAGCTGCTATCATTGTCTTATGTTACTGACGAGGATATAGAGTCCCAGGTAATTTGGGTGATGTGTCCAAGTGCTACAACTAGTGAGAAAATAAGCAGGGAATTGACTCTGGGCAGCCTGAGTCCATAACCTGTGTTCTTATCCAAATATGGGAAATGACTAGGGGTCTGAAAACCAGCTTTCCAACGAGGTTGATCTCTTCCTGCTCTTTCCCCAAGACTTGTCTTTTCCTTCTAGAAAGCTTTGGGAGCTTTGGGCATGGGGGAGGAGAGCAGGCAGGAGGGTGGGAGGTAAGGGGAGTGGGAACAAGGGAGAGGCCGGCTGAAGAACTAGGGCTGGGGCTGATTTGGAGGATAGAATGGGAAAGTCCTGAGGGGGTTCTCTAGACCCATAGGGGGCAGGCGGAGTCGACTGCCGGAGGTGCGGGGGCGGAGAAAGGGTGGGGACCGGCCCCGCGGGGGGCGATGCGGTAGCTGCAGCGGCGGCCGCAGGAGTTTCCCACAATGCAGCGCGGCGCGCTGTCCCCGGTGCTGATGCTCAGCGCTGCCCCGGAGCCTCCGCCGCGCCCGCCTCCCGCCCTCTCCCCGCCGGGCCCGGGCCCCCGCCATGGCTCGGCTCGGCCCAGCCCTGCCCCAGAGCCGTCGGGAGGCCTGGGCGCGGCGCTCGACAGCAGCCTGCGGGCCGCCGTGGCGTTCAAGGCGGAGGGCCAGCGCTGCTACCGAGAGAAGAAGTTCCGGGAAGCCATCGGCAAGTATCACCGGGCACTGCTGCAGCTGAAGGCGGCGCAGGGAGCCCGCCCTGGAGGTCTGCCCGCCCCCGCCCCCGGGCCCGCCAGCAGCCCGGGGCCAGCCCGCCTCAGCGAGGAGCAGCGGCGCCTGGTGGAGAACACGGAGGTGGAATGTTATGACTCTCTCACGGGTACGGGGCCGTCGGGGGACGCATACGGGAGAGGAGTAGGGAGTGACGGGCAATCATGAAGCCTTGAGCGGGGGACTGGAGGCTTGAATGAAACAGACCTGGGGTCTGTGAAGGGAGACCCCAGAATTTATCAAGGAGAGGGGTTGGGGACGTAGGGGAACACAGGGATGGAAGGGCTGGGAGGCAAGAAATGGGCTCTGGGCTGTCACCTGCGAACCTCAGATGAGAAAATCTTACCCTGGATTACCGACTCAAGGCCCCACCCCTCACCTGAGATTGTGTTTAGTACTCTCCCCTGCAGAAACTTCCCAGCTAATTGCCCGGGAGCGCTTGTCTGTTTTCGCGCCCTCTAGCGGCGGCGCAGAACGATTCTATCCCAATTGGTCAGAAGATTGGCGGCCCCGGTGGCCTGAGCAGTCCCTCAGGCCCGGCTCAGCCAAGGGAAAGGGCTGGGGCTTCCTGCAGCCTGAAGGCCAGGCTCCTAGCAGCCAGATGAGCTCTGGGGGTGCCGTCAGGCTCTGTGAGCACCGGTTCCGGTGTCCCCGCAGCCTGCCTGCTGCAGTCGGAGCTGGTGAACTATGAGCGGGTGCGCGAGTACTGTCTCAAGGTCCTGGAGAAGCAGCAGGGCAACTTCAAGGCCACCTACCGCGCTGGCATTGCCTTCTACCACCTGGGCGACTATGCACGCGCGCTGCGCTACCTGCAGGAGGCCCGCAGCCGGGAGCCCACAGGTGAGGGTGGACAAAGCAGGGAAAGGGGCTGGAGCAGAGGAAACAAGGGAACAAGGGAGGATCAGAGCCGAGCTGCTTCAAGGGAGTGCTGTGCCTCCTCCCCAGCATTCACCTCTCCATCCACCTACTCCTTACCCACCCACGCAGGCGCTCACCCCCCATTCACTCACCCATGTTCCTCTGACATCCACCCAACCACCTCCCATCGGTTCAGTCACTGACTCATCCTCAGCCTCCCACTCACCTACTCAGCCACTCCCTATCCACTCACCCCCCACTCATTCATCCGCTCACGAACCCAACTCACTCACCTCTTCACCCGGGCGCTTCACCCACCCGCTACTTGTTCAGCACTTGCAGGGAGGCAGACCCCAGGGTGGGCAATGACAAGACGTTTGCAGGGGCGGGGGTGGGAGGGGCAGGTTTGGCCCAGTTGGAGGCTTGTTGCTTGCCCTCTGGGACATCACAGGGTGCACGTGTGTGTGTGTGTGTGTGTGTGTGTGGGTGGGCGGGGGGGGGCGCGGTGCAGAGACAATAGTCTCGTATTGAGAGCCAATGAAAAGGGCGCACAACAGGTACAGGACACAGGGCTGTGGGGGCAGAGGCAAGACTGGTTTTCCTGGTGAGAGGTTTAGAGAGAACAGGCTTCTTGCAGATGTTACGGGAGGCTGGCAGGGGCGGGGAGGGAGTACGACAGAAGTCTGTGAGCAGAGGCATTCCTGGCAGAGGGCACAGCAAAAGAAATGCTCCCGTTCTGCCTGTTGTGGCTGGGGTTTTGGGGTGAAGGCTTTGGCAACAGTAGCTGTGCTTGGGGGTGGAGGGCACTGAAGGCTGGGGACCATGAGGTGCGAGCTGCCCCGGGACACCCAGATGATGCCGTGCCCGCCTCCCCTGCAGACACCAATGTCCTGCGCTACATCCAGCTGACCCAGCTGAAGATGAACCGTCGCAGCCTCCAGCGGGAAGACAGTGGGGCCGGGGCTGGGGCCGGGGCGGGGCCAGGGAATCGGGATGTCATAGGCTAAGGCCAACCTGGGGGACCGTCGCTACCCCCACTCCCACCTCACCATGTAACTTCCCCTGACTCACGTGTTTGCTGGTAAAGCACTTGTCACTGGTGACTGTAGCCTCTGTGTGGTGTCTTGTGGGGACGGGGAGGCGGAGAGGAAATGTGCACCTGGGCTTCACCCCCTGGACCCCAGAAACCCAGAGGCTCAGGGAGGAAGTGTGGGATGGGGGGGGGATCCTAGTGGGGTGCCCCAGGACCAGGGCCTGGGCTGGGGAAAGACACAGCCAAGAGCGGTAGGGGGCAGGGGTTACCTTTAATGCTGCATTTTGTGCCGAATCCCTATGATGTGCCCTGTCCCTGAGTATCCCTGCCCACCCTCCCCCCTCACTGCAGGGTGGGCACAGGGCCCCACCCTCTGGGGTACAAAGGAATAAATTAAGTGACCCCCTCCCCCGTTCCCCAATAAATAGAGTATCCTGCCCAGGGCCTCCCCTGCCTTGTGGCGCGGTAGGCTGGGGCGGGGCCTGGGGCGCTACATTCATGGCTGCCCAGGCGGGCGGTGGGCGGCAGGCCTCAGCGGGAGCCGTGGGCCCCGCACAGGGGCACTGTGCTGTCCTGGCTCTGCCCCTCCATGTCCATGTCAAGCAGCGTGGGCTGCATGCCGGGGGGTCCAGGGCTCTCTGGGGTGTCCGGCCTGCTGGGAGGCGAGATGCTGAGTGTCCAGCCAAAGGAGACCAGTTTCCAGGGGTCCAGGCGGGGCCGGCTGGCAGCCGGCCGGGGTCTTGGGGCGAAGGTCAGGGTGGTAGGGCGGCCAGGGAACTCGGGGGGCCGGCGGTGGGTCGGGAACAAGGTCTGGGGGTCGGGCAGGCGGGGGAAGTCCAGGGGATCTCGAGGGCCTGGTAAGAGAGGATCAGATGAGGTCAACGGGGTGGGCCAGAGGATGGCATTTAAAAGCCAGGATCGTCACATGAGCATTGGGGTCTCTGACATCTTTTGAGGTATCTGCTGCTCTTCTTGGGCCCACTTTCCAGGAGGGGTGGGACCTTCACCTAGGCCCCTACGACTCCGAACTGCTCACGCAGCTGGGTGCAACTCTGGGCATATTCCTTAACCTATCAGAGCCTGTTTCTTCGTCATCCCTCTAGATACAGAAAGCCCTCATCTGTCTGAAGCCTCTTATGCATGTGGCACTGGGTGTGTGCGCACACGGAGACCTGAGGCATGACCCTATCTCTGAATGGTGATGACAGCAGCTCACTACATAGGTGAGGGTTAAATAAAACAACAAAGCACGTAGCACAGTGCCTGGTAGTAGGTAGTTAACTCCTGTCCTAATCACCTTTGTCTTTGTTAATGAATTATAGAAGTACGCCTGGGTGGCTCAGTCCATTGAGCACCTGGCTCTTAATTTCGGCTCAGGTCATGATCTCACAGTTTGTGAGCTGGAGCCCCAGACTGGGCTCTGTGCTGACAGCATGGAGCCTGCTTGGGATTTTCTCTCCCCTGTCTCTGCCCCTCCCCGGCTCAGGCTCTCTCTCTCTCTCTCTCTCTCTCTCAAAATAAACATAAAAAATGTAGAGGGAACAGTGTCTAGCACATGAGTGTTACCCATAGTTGTTACTGTTGCCATTAATGCCACCCACCTGGCCCCTGGAGGCATTAGTTTGCCACCTCTCCTGCATTCCTGGGTCTCAATCACCTGGGGGCCCACGGTGCCTCTAGCAGTGAGGACCATGGGGACACAGATCCTTCCCCCCATGCTAAGCAAGAGGCCACCCTGACATCTAGGGCGTCGCCGCTGGGCTGGGACCTGGGACTTTGGTGGGGCTAGGGGAGAAGGGTCGGTTTTCTGCGCCCTGGGTGTGGGCGCCTCACTCACCAGGGCCGGGAGCCGCGGGCTCAGGCGCCCCCCGCTGCCCCAGCGCCCCATCAGACGGCGTCCGCCGGTGCCCGCGGTTCACTGCGCGCGCGGCCGTGACGTGGGTGGGCGTGAGAGACTGGCGGGGGTCTTTCTTGAAG
Organism: Herpailurus yagouaroundi; assembly: GCF_014898765.1. NCBI lineage: Eukaryota > Metazoa > Chordata > Mammalia > Carnivora > Felidae > Herpailurus > Herpailurus yagouaroundi. Next base: position 552,285 of record NW_024412425.1, read on the forward strand.
CTCTCCAGCTCCAGGTCCACCAGGGGGTTGGTGCTGGGCGGGGAGGGCGGCGGGGAGGGCGCGGCCGGCGCGGCCTCGTCGCTGTCGGAGCGCAGCAGCGAACGCGTGGAGTTGCAGTCGGACACGGACGACAGCGACACCAGGGTGGCCGAGGGCGCCAGGCCCGGGCCGGGGGCCGCGTCGTCGCGGCGACCGGGCGAGCGCCCGGGCGGGCTGAGGCCCCGCGGGAA
>NW_024412425.1:552914-633230 GCF_014898765.1 Herpailurus yagouaroundi
TTCTCAAATCATTCTCCTCCCAAAGCCTCTAGGAATGACCCTGCACCCTGGGGCTGCCCTTCCCCCATTTTGGGAATGTTTCCTACCCACTGGTCCAGTGAAATCGATTCCTCCTCCCAGTGCGGGGGAGGGGGGGGGATGGTCACCTCTTCGTCTTGAGTTCTGTTTCCCTCCGGATGCCCCTCCCTCTCCATTTTAAAGGCACCCTCACCCTCTTACCCATCTCATTGAGGCTGGCGAAGCCTGGGGCGATCGGTGTGTGTTTGGGGGATTTGCCCAGGTTGGGGGCACTGGATGACCACTGTTTGCTTCCTTCCCCCAGGGCCTTCAGCCTGCAGGGGGCGCCAGAGATAGGGACGGTTGCAATGCAGGCCTCCTGGCTGCCTGGGCCTGGGGGCAACGTGCAGGGCCAGGGGTGGGCTCCCAGTGCCTATACCTCTCCTCCCCTCCAGCCCGCTCCTTTTGCAGGGTGGAGCTGGGGCCCCAGGTCCGGCCCTTCTTCTTGCCTCCAACCAGCTCTTCCTTCTTTGGGGGCCCGCTGCGGCCCCATGTCCCACTGCCACCACCGCTGCCACCACCGCTGCTGCCACCGCCATCCACGGGAGTCACTGGGCCAAGAAAAGCCACTTGGTTACTGGGTGTTGGACAGTCTGTCCCCCCGGGGGGCCCCCCCCCCCCCCCCCCACATCCACTGTCCACCAGAAGTCCAAGGGATCTTCAACCCTTCCCTTTTCTAAATCCTTCCATAGCTCCCTACTGCTGTCAGGACAAGGTCCTAGCTCCTCAGCCTGGCAGTAGAGGCTCTGCGTGTACTTCCCTGCCTTCCCTCAGCCTTGTCTCCCGTCACTCCTCACAGCCAAGCCCATCAGCCGTCTATTCATTCCCACATGTCTGCTGAGCACCTGCCATATGCCAAGCCCCATGGGAGGTGCTGAGAAGACAGTAGTGGACAAAGCTGACAAAACCCCCTGCTCTTGGGAGTTTACATTTTAGGGGTGAAGACAGATGACCAACAAGAATCATACTAGGTGAGTAATTCGTGTAGGGAGTTGACAGGCGGTAAGTGCTGTGAGGGAGACGGAGCAGGAAAGGAGTCTGAGAGGTAGGAAAAGTCATGTTTGACAAGGAAGAATCTGAGCAAAGATGCGAAGGAGGTGAGGGGGTGAGTCAAGTGGATACAAGGGAGAAGAGCATTTCAGGCAGAGGGAATAGCTTATGCCAAGGCCCTGTGGCTGGCCATACCTAGAGTGTTTAGAGCAGCCAGGAGGCCTGTGGGGCTGGTGTGGAGGGAGGGAGAAAAGGAGGAGAGAGAGGAAATGGAGTCTGGGTATGCAGGCAGAGGGCAATGGGTGCCTTGACTGGGACCCCATGTCTATCATTTCCCAGGTGGGTGTTTCCACACCTCCATGCCTTTGCACAGGCTGTTCCCTTCACCTGGAACTCTGTTCCTTTCAGTCCCTTTCCCAGCCTCGTTGCCAGTTTTCCCTTCAAGCCTCCAGCTCTGAAGGAGTCTGTTCCCTGGAGAGTCTACTGCTCTCATTTCCACACTTTGAAAGTACCCTGACATTAGTACTGTCACCATATGGTCATTGTCTTTGTTGGTGTCCCCATGAGAATGACCTCTGGGGCCTGGTACAAGCAGGGGTCCCGACAGAGGTGTGAAGGGGGTGATATGTGGGGCAAAGCCAGGGGTGACCGATGGGGCAGAACAGATTTGAGGGGATCAGCCTCGTATCCTGCCCATCAGCAAACCGGGCTGGCTGTGCCTCTGCCGCGTAGCCCCGTCTCCCGCCCAGAGCCCCAGTCCGGTCCGCTCCCCTTGTCTCCTGTCTTCCCCTATCGCTCCAGCCTCCCACAGTCCACACCCTTCACAGCAGCCGGAGGGACAAGGTGCGTTTTATCACATTACTGCCCGGCTCACGGCCCCTACCGCATTTAGAATAAAATCCAGTTCAGGTTCCTTAGCGAGCCCGGTTCTCTAGGCCCAGCAAGATCTGGCCCCCTGCAACCTTGACCACAAACCCACTCCTCTCCCTGCCATTCACTCCAGTCCGATCGAGCTGGCCTCCCAGGACCATACACATGCCTTGCTTATTCCCACCCCTGGCCTTGGCCCTTGCTGTTCCCTCCTGCGGGGACACGCTTCTTTCGGATCTTGACCCTCCTCGCTCCTTCTTACCACCCGGGTCCCTGCTCAAACCCCAGCTCCCTACACAGGCCTTCCTGATGTAAAACAGCACCTCTCCTCTTTTATTTCCCTTCCCTGCTTTCCTTTGTAGAGCTTATCACTATAGTATATGTACCACTTTAGTGTCTGTTGACCCCTGATGAGAATGAGGGAGGGGACCCCGCCTGTCTTGTCCCTGTTGTTCCTCCAGCTCCGTGCCCAGTAAATGTTCACAGAACGTTGTGGACTACTGACTGGTCAGGGCCTTGGGAGATACTCACGGCGAATGGCCCTCAGCCGGGGGATGATGCTGGGGCTTGCAGGGGGGCTGGCCCCGTCGGATCCTTTCCGCTTGTCCAGGGTTGGAGAGGCTTGGACTGTGATCTTATGCTCGAAGCCTGTGGAAAGAAAGAGACTTTCCTGAGCAAGATGCTCCATGGGTAACTGGAGAAGTTCCCTTTGTGGGATAGAAGGAATGCCAGAATGGAACGCCACTGTTTTCATTCCTTAAACGGGGGTTCGCAAACTATGGTCTCCAGAGTGGCGGCATCCACGTCAACTGCAAACCTCAGGGGCAGCACTCACTCTCAGGCCCTCTGAATCAGCAGCTCTGGGGTGAAGCACAGCCATGTAACCGTGATGAGCCCTCCAGAGACCTCGGGCGCATGCTTGAATTGGGGAGGAAGGATCCTAATGGGGTCCTTAATTAACTAAGGATTGACTACAGATCTAGGCCTAAGTGTCCAGCGTGGCAGCTATTAGCCACAAGTGGCCACTGAGCACTTGCAGTGTGGCCACTGCATCTGAGCCGCTGCAGAGTTTGAACCTATCTGTGTAGTCGCAATTAATCTAAATTTAAACTTAAAATTTAAATTTTAAATATTTATATTTATATTATAAATTATATTATTTATATTTAAATAAATATATAAATATATATATAAATATATTATATTATAAATTTACAATATTTAAATATAAATATTTAAATTTAAATTTAAACTTAAAAATGGATCCTCAGTTCGGTTATTGAAAACATTTAAGCATGCAAATCTTGGGGATGTGAATCAACTTTTTTTCAACTATAAATTTCACGAAACCCAAATACAGGTCAAGTATTTTTGAGGAAAATTAAGCATCTGGACCAAGGTACACTGTAACCATAACATATACGCTGGATTTCAAAGATTGGGCGTGAAAAAAAGAGGTTAAAAATCTCTAACAATTTTTCTTGTATTGATACATGTGACACTGTAGCATTTTGGATATATCAGGCTAAATAAAATATATTGTTAAAGTCAATTTCACCTGTTTCTTTTCCATTTTTTCCCTTTTCCATTTGTTTTTTTTTTTTTTTTGGAGGTGGCTACTAGATTTAAAATTAGCCATGTGGCTTGCATTAGATATCTGTTGGCCAGTGCTGTGCTGGTCACTGCATGATGGCTTATAACATTACAAAGAGAGGGTTGAGCAGACATCATGTGTCTTATGATGGGTGAGCGGGGTCTTGTTACCTAAGAAGCAATCTTTGGGGGGTGGGGGTGGGGAAGAGACCCAACGCGAACTTGAAACTGATTATGCCTTGAGACAAACCTATTGGGTTGATCCACATGAAACTTGTTTTGGTTTTGGTCAAAAAGGGCCGGACATCAGCAGTTTCACATAGTTTAACTTAATACCAGTTAATAGGAAATTTAGGGGACAGAGGACAAGGTAGGTCATACTGGGGAGACGCAAGCAGCAGCCTCCAGACTGTGGGAAGTGCTGCAGAATAAACGATGCAAGGGGGAAGAAAAGCTGATTAAAAGATTAAAAAAAATAGAAGACAAAACAATAACAATTTTTAAAAAGTAAGGACGTGAATGCCCTGATTTTTGGCGGGCAGCCGGGGGTTTGTGCTGGGAGGGATCGCGTGGCGGGGCATGTGGGGTGGCTGTGGGTTCTCTCTGCTTGGGTGGGGGTGATTATACTAACTCAGTAAGCTAGACGGGTTTCTGGCCCCTTTCCACATGTGTGATACATTCAGCAATAGAAAAGTTTTCAAAAAAATGGGAGGAGGAGGTAAACCCCGTGTTAGGAATGCTCCCAGCAGCCCCTGGGGGCCGCGTAAGGCGTGTGGGCGGTACCGGAGGGCAGGCTGATGTGGCTGCCGCCTTCCCGCAGCTTGAGCAGGCGGCTGCGCTTGAAGTTGCCCTTGCGTTTGCGGACCCTGGGCTTCTCCTGGCTCAGCTGGCACATGAGCAGGTGCAGCTCACGCTCCACGATGTCCATCTCGCGCTCGGCCAGCTCCTGCTCCCGCCGCCGCAGCTGCTCCTCCTGGAAGCGCTGCTCCTGGGCCGCCCGCAGCAGCTCCTCCTCACGGCTCCGGAGTTCCTGGAGAGAAGATGGGGTGAGGGGCTCACCTGTCAGCCGCTTGGGGATGGACCTGGGGGCTACTGGGTCTGCTTGGGGCACAGCACAAGGGCGTCCTGCTAAGGGGCAAATTGGGGGCACAATCCAACTCACTCTTCACCAGCCAAGCTGGGTGCCGGTGCTCCAGGCTGTATTAGCCCAAAGAAAGGGGTGGTTTTAGTTTTCACCTTTAAGTTTTTGACTCTTCAATTTGGAAAACTTCAAACATCCACAAAGCAGAGACAGAATAGTGCCCCCAATTCTCATCATTCCACCTAAACAACTCTTTTTACTTAGCAAACCTTTTTTCATGTATCTTCTTCCTTGTCTCCTCCCTCTCTCCCTCCCTCCCATTTTTGCTGCTGTGTTTTAAAACCAATCTCAGGGGTGCCTGGGTGGCTCAGTCAGTTAAGTGTCTGAGTTCGGCTCAGGTCATGATCTCACAGTTCACAAGTTACAGCCCGGCATCTGGCTCTGTGCAGACAGAGCTTCCTTCAGATTCTGTGTCTCCCTCTCTCTCTGTCCCTCCCTTGCTTGTACTCTGTCTGCCAAAAATAAATAAGACATTAAAAAAAATTTAGGGGTGCCTGGGTGGCTCAGTCAGTTAAGCATCTGACCCTTGATTTTGGCTTAGGCCATGATCTCACAGTTCGTGGGTTCAGGCCCTGTGTCAGGCTCCGTGCAGACAGTGCAGAGTCTGACAGTGCGGAACCTGCTTGGGATATGCTCTCTCTCCCTCTCTCTCTGCCCCTCCCCTGCGTGCTCTCTTTGCACGCAGTTTGTAAATAAACTTAAAAAATTAAAAAAATTTTTTAAACCAATCCCAGACATCAGGCAGTATCACTTGTAAGAGCATCAGTGCAGGGTGCCTTTTTCTTATTAATCTGCCAACAGGCCCCTTTCTTAATACGCAAAAAAGGCCCCTTTAGCTCTGCATGGACCCAAAGACTGGGGCTCAGGGGAAGGGACTCTGCCCCACCAAAGGCATCAGAAATGCAGGGGTCTTGCTCCATCCCTCCCACTGTGCCCCCTGCCTTCACCTTCTCTTTGGTCCGGAGGTCATCAAACATGTGCTGAATTTCCAGCTTCCAGTCTTCCTGTAGCGAGTGGAAGGACTCCAGTGGCATCTGGAATAGGGCTGACTGCTCGATGACTTCAAGCTGCTTCAAGATACTGCCGAAATCTGGCCGCCCATGGGGGTCTGGGTCCCAGCATTCTGGGGTGGGGGTGGGGGGGACAGCAGTGGGGGTGGAGAGGTCAGTGGCCATGCTCTAGGGCATCACCCTGCTTTGTGGAAGACAGGACTTCAGGGGACTGTGGACAAACAACTTCCATGGAACTGAGGGAAGGAATTCAAAGCCAAATTCCTGGCAACATTACAGTGAAACCTGGCTTCTGCTCCCTCACTTGTGGCAGAATCAAGGATCAGGGAAGAATCCCAGGGCCAGCAAATGCTAACAGGTGCCCTCAAGGGCTGTGGGCCTGGCTGGAACAACAGTTTGGGGGACACAGAGCCAACTGTAGGGGAGACAGTTTGTGGTCCAATGGTTGCAGCCCCTTCTCCCTCACTCCTGGGCCCACCGGTATGGATGGATGTGAAGGGGTGAGGTATGGCCCGAGGGCCCCTGCCACCCAAGCTGAGCCTATCTCCACAGGGCCCTGGCTCACCCTCCAGTAGGCGGGCAAAGGGCTCGGGGCACGTGGAGGGGATGGGCAGCGTCAGCTTGTTCATAGCCACGCCATATGCCACGGCCAAGGCGTCGATTTCACGGTAGGGGACCTCACCCGTCAGCAGCTCCCAGAGCAGCACCCCGAAGCTGCAGGTGGGGAAGAGGGAGGGTGATGCCGCAGCCCACCCCCATGCTCACCTACACCCCATCCCTGCCTCCGGTCCCGTGGTGGGCCTCCCTCACCCCCACATCCGGCGCTGGTTGATGAGGCCACGAGAACATGATTGACCTCCGCTGGCCTGATCTCAAATAGATGTGGTGGGGTTGGCTGTCTGATGTCTTGCCTTTGCTCTGCCTCTCTTCCCTCACCCCTGTCTGAAAACTTTCAGTGTCTCACCTGTACCCCCTGGACAAAGCCACTTTTCTTAGCCCTGACCTTTGATGTCCCCTGCAGCTTTGCCTCTAAGCCCTCTTGCCCCTGTACCAACCCCAGCTTCGCTGAACAAGTTGAACAAGCCCTAAACCCTGTTCTTCCTAACCTCTGGCTTTGCACATGCTGTCTCCTTCATCAAGAACATCCTTCCCTGTGTGTAACTGTTCTTTCAGTCAAAACTCAGGTATCCCCTCTCCCAGGGAGGCTTCCTTGATTCCACAGCCTCCAAAGCTAGATGAGAGACCCCCTCCTCTGTGTTCCCACAGAACCCTCAGCACTTACCTCTAAACACAAGTTAACACTATTTAACATTTATAAAGCACTTACTCCAGGCCAGCACTGTGCTAGGCGCTCTCAGTAATCCTCACAACAGCCCTGTAAGGCAGAAGGTATTGGTATGACCCCCGTTTTAGCCGGGGGACAGGTGCAGGCACAGAGAGGTTAAACTGTCTGCCTCAATGTCACACAGCTAGTAAGCGGACTGGTCTCAGTCCACACTTGGGCTCAGGCCTGCTTGATTCCCATGACGGTGTCCTTGATGGATACACAACACTGGAGCACGCACCACTGTGCTATGGTCACCTGCCGGTCCACCTTCTCCAGTAAACTGAACACCATTTTGTGCGGTGTCCAGCATGCAGTGAGTCCCCGAGCTCCCCCACATCCACGCATGCATTTGACATATAAATGTCTGCTGTGTGCCAGACACTATTCTGGGCACTGGACCAAGATGGACACCACCCCTGCCCTCCTACGGCTGACGGCCTCCCTGTCATTCTCAGTGCCAGCACTGGTGAATGTGAGCTGGGCATCTGCTGCCTGAAATCATTTCCCATCCTCCTTTGCAGCTAAGCATGCCCATATGGCGATGGTTCTGGCCAGTGGGGTGCGGGAGGACGTGTAATATGCAACTAACTTCCAGGAAGTTAAAGAGAGTCCTCAGAGTCCCGAAGTTTAGAAGTTTAGAGTCCTTAAGGAGAATTGGTGTCCTTTCCTCTTTTCCTGCCTGCTTGCTGTGATGTGGACATAAAAGCCGGAGCTCAAGCAGCCGTTTTGGATGATGAAATGAGCTTTGGAATGGAGACCACACAAGGTGGAAGAAAATAATAATGGCTTTCAACTGGGGGTGGTGTGAACCCTCCACCTCACCTGTGTTGCTGGAAACCTGTGAGGCTGTTTTGATTGTCACAAGGACCGGGGAGCGCTATGATGTTTGGTGGCTGGGAACCACATCCTAAAAAATACACGGCAGTACCACACAAGAAAGAATTACCTTGCTCTATGTCAGTGACGCCCCTGTTGAGGAACCCTGACATAGGACCCTGAATTCCTGTCACCGGGAGCACATCAGTCCTGGGCTTTACAGGAGAGCAGAAACTTCAGGCTTGTTTTTATTTGGGGATTTTCTGCTCCTTGCCACGGAGATATGGCTCTGTGCAATGTTTGGTACCACAAATGAATGCCTAATGGAAAGCCAGTTAGAGCCTTCCCCAAAGAGCTGCACTGCTCTAGTGGAGACTTCCTGTCTGATTTGTCTGCCCAGAAGCCATGACTTTGCTACTTGGTCCATCTGGAGCCTTAGCTGGGGACTGACCTGGGTTTGGCTCCCTCCCAGTAGAAGGCCCCAGGCTGAAGAGTATCTGCTGTCGCCATCAAGTCTCACTGGTGATGGCAGCAGCCTCCTCGTGGGCCTCCTGCCCCCACTCCTGTCCCCCACAATCCATTCTGCATCCTATAGCTGAGGGAGCCTTGCAATGCTAAACCAGATTGTGCCATTCATAAATGCTCCTAATGGCTTTCCGCTGCACTTAGAATAAAGCCTGGCGTCCGGTCCCTCATCTGCGGGGTTCCCCGCTCTCTCTCCTATGTCATTTTCTACCACCTTCCTCCTTGCCTCCTCTGCTCCAGTCACCTGGCCTCACGGCTGTGTCTGGAATAGACCAAGCTCGTTCTCACGTCAGGACCGCCTTTGTGGGCACTGTCCCCTCTGCCTGGGAAGCTTCTTCCCCCATACTTTGCATGGGTGGCTCCTTCTTATCATCATCCAAAACTCAGCTCAAGTGTCATTTCTCAGAAAAGCCTTCCCTAACATCATCCTCCAGCCCTCAGAGTGCTTTCGATTTACCTCCCGGCTCTTCATACTATCTCATGCTTTGTTCTGGTGGATTAACTCTTTATCTTTGGAAAATTATTTTACAACTTTTTAACTTGTTGTTAAAAAGTTGTAACCAGCTCCCCCCCCCCCCCCGCCGGGGGGGGTTGGGGGTTTTTGTTTACTCGTCCGGTGGGCGGGGAGGGGGGGCAGGATTTGTTTTACTGCAGTATCCCTAGCACCCAGTGCTGATGGATGGATGGATGGATGGATGGATGGATGGCAGGAAGGAAGGAAGGAAGGAAGGAAGGAAGGAAGGAAGGAAGGAAGGAAGCCTCCAAAGGCCTCAATTTCCTATTGACAAGTGGGGTGGTGTACTGGATGGTGTCTGAGGGGCCCTTGGTGTTGACATCCTATTTCTATATCTTCGTAATTTTCCACTCGAATCCAAGTCCTTCTCAGCTGCCACTTCAGCAAGCAGACACCTGCTTTGGTGCTTTGATGGTCTGACCTTGCCAGGGGGCCTCTCTGTCAGGCCTGGATCCTAGCTTCCTCAGGAGACTGTCCCTCCCACTCTGAAACACCCTCCTCCCCTCCCCCATTTCCGGATTCCCCAGCCCCACCATCAGCACCTCCAGACATCACTGCTTTTGGAGAAGAGGGAGAGACGGATAACCTCCGGAGCCATCCAGGCATAAGTCCCTGCAGCGCTCATCTTGGTGGTCTTGTGCCACTCGCGGGCGAGGCCGAAGTCCGTGATCTTGAGCACCGTGTCTGCGAGGTTGTGGTTCTCGATGGCCTCCAGAATAAGAACTGTGGGGCAGGAAGAAAGATGGGTCACCCCAACCTTCTGGGCTGCAGACCTGAGTGTCCTGCCCGCCTGCCTCAGCTGAAATCTCCTACTTGTTCCCTCCCTCTAACCATGAGTAACCATGAGTTACCCCCCTCTGCAGCAGGTCCTTTCCTGGTCTGGAATATCACGGACGCTTCCATGCCAGTCGGATCCCTGCCCCAAGCTCCCATGAAGGAGGAGGAGCTTCCTCTGGGTCTACTTCCCTCCTGATTCTAACCTGGGCTCTGGGGAGCTCCATGAAAGGTGGGTAGCCAAAGCCCAAAGCCTTGGTTCTCCTTTGTTCAGGCCTTGAATTCCTGGCCACCAGTGAGGTGGGAACTAGACTCTGAGCAGAAGGGATGAACGTGGTTCTCCTTTGCCTTTGTCACCCCCTGTGGCAGACTGCATTCAGGGCCCCAGATCTACCCCTTTCTGCATCACCTTCTTCACCACCTGACTCTGCACTCCTTTCCACGGAAGGGGAAGAGTTTATTTCCTCCTCCTTTACCTTGGGTTGGCCCTAGGACTTGTTTTGGTCAACAGAACGAGGCAGAAGTGACAGAATGCCATTTCCAAGCCTAGGCCTTAAGAGGCCTCACCTATCTGCCTGCCATCACCACAAGACCATGCCTCGGCCAGCCTGCTGGTCCAAGGTAGATGGGAGGTACTTGGAGTAAAGTCTTCCCTGCTGAGGCCCGCCTAAGTCAGCTCACGCTCCAGCAGGCCCACGTGTGTGTAAGCAGCAATAAATGACATCAAGTTTTAAGACCCTGAGTTTTGGGGGTGGTTTGCTACGCAGCATTACTGTGACAAAGTCTGACGGCTATATCCCCCAAGCATACTGAATGGTTCCAACTTGCTGTCTAGGGCTATTACTAACAACAATTATAATCATGGCTGGTGTTTATCAGCGGCCTATGATATGGCAGGCACTGTGCTAGGCCTTTACATGGATTATCTAGAAAGCAACCCATTTTATCGACTGGCAAACTGAGGCTCAAAGAGATGAAGTCCCTTGGCCAAGAGTGTATAGCTAGAAAACTGTGGGGCAAAGACCTGACCTACATCTGTCATTAGAGCCCAATCTCTTAACTGCTATGATATTCGACCAGCATGTATCAAACAGGCCCCAAAGTGTACAGGCCTGCCTGGGTATGAATCCCAGCTCTGCCACTTATCAGCTGCATAACCTTGTATGATTTATTCTTCTTAACGCTAGGATTTCTCCTCTGTTAAGTGGGGATGATAATAGTATTTACCTTATAGGGTTGTAGTAAGGTGAAGCACCAGTAGGCCCTTTAAAAATGTTAGCTATTATTATTAGTGTGTGATGTGGCCATAGTTGGCCTTTACTTCTCCCCCCAGATCTTTGACCATTCCTGGTGACTTCTCCTGTCATAACAACAGTGAGCTAATTCTACTATCATCAAAGCCCAGAAGCCTCCCTCGACTCTCTAGCATGTGACTCCATGCTTCCCTTCTTGGGTCCCCACCTCTTCTGTTGGTGGGGTGACCCTGTGACAGACGGAACACACTATGGTCTTACATTTCATTTCTGCATCATCCCTTGCTTAAAATCTTCTGATGGCTTCCACTACGTTAAAAACGAAACAAAACAAAACCCCAAATCCTCATCACGGCCTCCAAGGTCATTATGATCTGGGCCCTGCCTACCTTTCTGACCTCATCTTCTACCCCTCCCTCATTCCTCCTCTTCCAACCCCTCTGGTCTCCTGGCTGTTTCTCCAGCAAGGCATGCTCATTTCCACCTCAGGACCTTTGCTCTGCCCAGACCTTTGCAAGGCTGGGTTCTCTTTGTTCAGGTCCCTGCTCCAGTATTGCCTTCCCTGACCATCTGATTCAAAGAGCTCCTTCTGGGGGCGCCTGGGTGGCGCACTCGGTTAAGCGTCCGACTTCAGCCAGGTCACGATCTCACGGTCCGTGAGTTCGAGCCCCGCGTCAGGCTCTGGGCTGATGGCTCGGAGCCTGGAGCCTGTTTCTGATTCTGTGTCTCCCTCTCTCTCTGCCCCTTCCCTGTTCATGCTCTGTCTCTCTCTGTCCCAAAAATAAATAAACGTTGAAAAAAAAATTTTTTGGGTTCTGAAGAAAATAAAACAGGTCCTTCTGCCTGTTTTATTTTCTTCAGAACCCCCTGATCTTATCTGGAAATTTTATCTACCTACCTACCTACCTACCTACCTACCTACCTACCTAAATATCAGTCATCTACTTCTGTTTACTAGACCATAACTTCTACGTGGGGAGATCTTGCCTGGGTCACTTCTGTAATCCCAGCGCTTAAGATAGGGCCTAGTATATTTAATTTTGCTTCAGAATTATCGGTTGAATGAACCAATGTACGAGCGACACCAGACAAGGGGCTCCTAGGGAAAGATGAATGGAGGAAGCTGTGCTGTGGAGGCCCTGTGACCTGTCCTGGGCATGGACTTGTCCCATTGGCTGAGCAGGAAGCCCTGGCCTAAGGAGCCCCAACAACACCATATCCAGGTGGCACTGGCTACAGGAAAACCTAGAGGCCTGGGGGCATGTCCTTACACCCCACCTTCAGGCTGTGACTCAGAGGGGTGAGGAAAAGCCAGGAAGGCACCCCAGCCTTCAAGGGGAGCATGCTGGTGGTCCTGCCTCTATTTGCCCAGCATGTCAGAGGAGTCTGAGCATCAGGGAGGCAGGAACCTCTGTGTCTGTCTTTGCTCAATTCCCTGGCCCCGCCACAGGGCTTGGCACACCTTGAGCACCTGGCAGCTCGGTTGGTGTACAAGTGTAAGGCCTGGAAGGTAAGGAAGACCACTCCCTCTGTTCTAGGGGCTCGCAGTGGTCGTGGCTCTGCATAGCAACATTGCAGAAATAGCGGGATGGATTCAAACACATTTCAGGGTGTGGAACTGACAGGAATCAGAAGAGATGTGGGAGTCCAAATGTGAGAACAAAGGGGAAATCCTCACATTTCCAGGGAGGGCAGGGAACATGCTGGCCTCATTCACTGTTGATCCCTCTCCTTAGCACGTGACTTGGCCCAGCAAACACCAAATGAAAAATGAAAGAATAGATGCATGCAGAAATGAAAGGGAGTGAGATGGGGTAGAGGAAGCTTGGGAGAGCCAGGAAGGTAGGATTCTTCCCCCGCTATATCCTTAGGACGCAGGACTGGGTGTGGCACACAACAGGCGCTCCGGAAATGGGTGAGGCCACTGCGGTCTTGGTCCCTGTTGGGCTCCTGTTAATAGGTGCTCAACTAATACGTGCTGACATCATGAGAAGCTCCTTGATCTAGAGGTGGGTCCTGGGGAGCTTTCTCTTCCTGCTGGCCCCAGTCCCCATTCGACCAACCAATCAAGTTTTGAGAGCCTGTGATAAGCCAGGCAGCCTGGAAGCTTTTACATAAGGCACATCCCTTTCCCTCCTCCCTCACTCTGGCTGGGGCAGAGGCCTGAGAGGACTCCAGGAAGTGGTTCTCAACCCTGAGGAGACACTTGCCAATGTCTGGAGACAAGTTTTGGTCTTTGGTGGAGAATGTTAATGGCATCTACCAGCTAGAAGCCACGGATGCTGCTAAACAACCCACAAGAGAACTGCCTCCTACAATGATCCAGCCCCAAATGTAAATAGTGCCAAGGTTGAGAAACTCTGACTCCAGGCTAGATTCTTTCGGTCTCTGCCCGGTGGACCCTGGCATCATGGCTGGACAGTGAGTGCCATGAGGGCAGGCCCTGTGCTGTCCATGCTAGGAGTTCAGGGCCTGTCACAGTGTTCATGGATACATATTTATTAAGCTACTGTGACTCTTAGCCTGGGAGACAGGCGGTCCTTCAACCTTTCCAAGCCTCCTTTTCCTCCCTCACTTGGCCCGGAAGGTATACCGCTGCCCCTTCTTGCCCTAGGCAATATCTTCTGGTGTCCCCATTTCCCACCACCTAGGCTTGACCTCCTAAGATTCGGTGGAAGCAAGTTTTGGGGGGAGGACACCACTTACTGTTGATGGACTTGAGGTCCCGGTGGATGATGGGCACAGGGGCATCATTGTGTAGGTAGTTCATGCCCCGGGCCACCTGCACAGCCCAGTTGACCAGCACATGAGGGGGCACCCGGCGGCCTGCCAGCACCCTGCTCAGTGCGCCCCCCCTGGCATACTCCATCACCAGGCAGAGGTGTGGGGGGCTGAGGCAGGCGCCTCTGAGGGCAATGATGTTGGGGTGCTTCAGGGCTCCGAAGAGCCTGGCCTCCTGGCGCACCTGCTCTGCTGTCACTGCCGGGTCCCGCTCAGGGTCCAGCCGGGCGGCCTTGACAGCCACCTCCTCGCCGCGCCATAGGGCCCGGTAGACCTTGCCAAAGCCCCCTACACCGATGATCTCTTCTAGCTGCAGCTCGTGGAAGGGGATCTCCTGGGGCAGCTGGAGGCCCGCGGGCGCGGCGGGTGCGCCAGGGGCTACGTAGTTGCTGGGGAAAACGCCCACACGGCCGCTGGGTAGCTGCCCGGTCCACCAGCCCTCGTCGCCCGACACCGCACAGTCCTGGGAAAGCACCTGGACGCGGTCGCCCCTCCGCAGGGTCAGCTCCTCCTCGCCCGCCGCCTCGTAGTCGAACACCGCGGTCCAGACGGGCCCCGTGGGGGTCGTGCCCCACTCCTTGGCCGTCCCCCCCTCCTCCTCCTCCATGGGGGAGGGGCCGGGGGCTGCGGGAGGCCGCTTCACACAGGCTGCCCGCGGGATGCAGAGGGCGGGCCCCGGCGGCCAGGATGGGGGGCAGTCCCTGCGGGTTCTAGGGGGCTCCTGGAGGCCATGGCTGGGGGCGGGGGCCCTCCGCAGGAGCAAGAAAAAGCCTCCTTAAAAGGGCAGGGTCGTCCCCTCTGATTCAGCTGCCCAGGCGGGGCGGGGTGCGGATAGGGTGGCGGGTTCACCTGTCTCCCCCAAATGTCAGGGCGCTAAGCGGGCCTGGCCGCGCGGCTCCCCAATTCCTGCCGGGGCCCGCCGGTGGGGGACGAGGGTGAGGGAAGCAGGCAGCCCCCTTCCCCACGCCTCTCACCCCGCGCAGCTCCACCGGCGGCCCCCGGCTCCGCATCCCGGGCCACGACCGCCGGGCGGGGTGGGGGTGGCGGGGCCCCGGGGGCGCCCGCCCCGGGATGGGGTGGCGCGCCCCTCGGCCTTCTCACGCGCGGGGCGGCCGGGCTGCCCCCATCCTCAGCACCTGCCTCCCGGTCGGCCCCAGCCCTGCCCCCGCCCGCGCCGCTTCCCGGGGCCGCCGGCGGTGCCTGAGTGACGTGCTCGCCGCCGCCGCCGCCGCCGCGATGCCGCCTGGGAGTTGTAGTCTCCGGCTGCGCGGCCTCGAGGCTGTTCCCCTAGCTCCCAGAGCCCCGCTGCCAGCCTCGGGCCGCAGTGGGGACCCCACGAGGCCGAAGGAATCCTCCCGAGGAGATAAGCTTGGCCTCGGACCCTCCCTGGGACCCGGTGGGCCAGATGCCGGGAGGAGGGAAGGAGGCGGGGGCCAAGCGCTCCTCACAGACCCTGCGGGTCCGCGGCTCAAGATGGGGTTGACGGTGGCGGACCGGCTTCGCAAAGCGAAATAGAGGAGCTGCGTGAGTGGTGGTTACTGGCTCCAGCCTCTAACGCGGCTGGAGCACGGTCCCCTTGGCTGCTAGTCCCCTCGGGCCCGACCCGAAGTGCACGCCGGGAAATGTAGTCCGTTCCGGGACAAGCGCCGCGGGAGGCGGCCTCAAACGTTGGAGAAAGGTTGGTGGCTCCTGCCACCTAGGGGATTCGGCTGATGGCGAGGCCTCAGCAGGGAAGATGGGGCTGGCAGGACGTGTTCACTGTCCGTTGGGAAATCACAGCCATGTCTTTCCCCACCAGCTCTGGTTTCTTCCACCTCAGCAGTCAGAACTCCCCGCCTCTCGTAATAGGAACTTCAATCTATTGGGGCTTAATGCGCATCTTGTGCTAAGCGCTTTGCATGGTATCATCAAATTCTCTCAAAGCCCCCATTTTACAGATGATGCATTGAAAAGCAAAGTCACTTGTCCAAGGTCACAGAACTGTAAATGGCAAAAGCAAGACTCAAAGGTAGGTTTTAAAATTAAAACCAAACATGATTTAAAAACAAACAAAACACTGCCTTCCCATTTAAAGAATGAGGATATTGAGTCCTGCAGAGGTTCAGTGACTTGCTCAAGATCTGTAAGCTTGTAAACGGCAAAATTCTGGGCCTTTTCACGTGGTTTCTCCCGAGTGGCCCAGAAGTCTGGAGGGAGGAGATAAAAGAGGAACCATGAGGTGCTCTGCTTCCCAAGTTCCAGACCCCGCCCCTGCTCCTGGGAAGTTGTTCCACTCTTAGAAGTGGGTACCTGGTCTCTTGTCTACCCATCAGGGAAACATAGGAACTATCAAGAATGCTTGTTTGAAGACAGAGTCCCCCCTTATTCTGAGTTATAGGCAGTTCTGCCATGAGTGATATATGCGTTCCTGAAAAACCCTGGAGTTCTACAAAACAGTTCACTAAACATAACAAGAATTTATGGGGAAGAAGAAGAAGAAAAAAAAAAAAAAACTAGGGTTAGATTGCTCAAAACACTGGCAACTTCATAGTCAGAGTGCTACGAGACCAATAATGATTCTCAAAGAAATACTAGCACAGTTAAAATTCCACGGAGGTTTGCGCTTAGCAACATCTTCAGTGCCTTCTTTGCAATCGTATGGGGCTTGTGCTTCCTTCTCAGAGATGCTGGTCTGGATATATTAATTTCCTTTTCTTTTCTTTCCTTTTCTTTCTTTGAAAACTTTCTGGCTTTATTATTATTTTTTAATTTTTAAATTTTATTTAAATCCAAGTTAGTTAACATATAGTGTAATAATGATTTCAGGAGTAGAACCCAGGGATTCATCACTTATATAGAACACCCAATGCTCATCCCAATAAGTGCCTTCCTTAATGCCCATCACACATTTAGCCCATCCCCCCCAACACCTCTCAGTTCTCTGTATTTAAAGTCTCTTATGCTTTGCCTCCCTCTCTCTTTTTATCTTATTTTTCCTTCCCTTACCCTATGTTCATCTGTGTTATTCTTAAATTCCACATATGAGTGAAGCCATATGATATTTATCTTTCTCTGACTTATTTCGCTTAGCATAATACATTCTAGTTCCACCTATGTTGTTGCAAATGGCAGGATTTCATTCTTTTTGATCACCGAGTAATATCCTGTTGTGTGTGCATGAGTGTGTGTGTGTATGTGTATGTATATGTGTGTCTGTGTGTGTGTATATATATATATATATATATATATATATATATATCTCACATGTAGATATTAATTTCTAATGGAAACCATTTGCATCAAAATTAAAAATCTGATTTAAGGTGTTGCCTTCATCAACCTGTCATTTTAATATGAGAAAATATCATTGTGGTTTCTTCATCTGCATTCACAGCTTTACCACATACCATAACATTGTAGCAAGCATTATGATCCTTGAAACCACTAAAACAAGTCACTGTGGATCTAAAGGAAGATAGTTCTGCAGATTTTTAGCTTTGTGTGTGTGTGTGTGTGTGTGTGTGTGTGTGTGTGTGTGAAGATCTTCTTTGATCACCAAGGCTTCCCTTTTAACTCTGAGAAAGCTTGTCACTGATTGCTTCAAAATATTAACTTCCCGGAGAAAAATTGCATATTAACCAACATGCTTGTGTCATGCCGACATTGTTACTCTGTTTACCAACTGCTTATGGGTTCAAATCAGAGAGGCAGGTGGGCAGCAGAACACGTGGTTTCCCAGTGAATGTCTAGACTCGGGTGAGCAAGGAGCCTTGACTTGATTCTAAACCTGGTGGGTCCTGCAGTGGGAATGGGGAGTGGGATGGAATTTGTCAATTCCATAACAGATGGTTTGGATTTTGATTGGGATTGTAAATGAATAAGTTATTGATTTGGGGGAGAATTTGTGATTTAGTAATATTGAGCCTTCCATCTTAGACATAGGTTTGATTTTCTCCTGGGATATCTTGTACATGTTTCTCTGGTTCACTCACTGGGACTTTACTATTTTTACTTATTTATTTATGACTTGGATCTTTTTTTCCCCCCCTAATCAATTACTACTCTTGCATTTTTACTGCTGATCTTGGATCTGGCTACTTTGTTGAACTCACTCTTACTTGTTTTAGAATAGCTAGACAGCTAATTCTCCATACTTTCCTGGCTAGAGGATCCTGTTAGGGTAACAAAATGCCAGTTTAGTTCTTTCCAACTTTTATAACTCATTTCTCACCCCTTCCCCTTTGGCGAAGAGTTTCAATACAATGTTATTGGTAGTGGTGATAATAGACAATTCTTGTGTTGTCCGAGAGTTTTGAAGGATTAACGCTAAGGCTTCACTATGAGGTATGGTGTTTTCAGATTTCGAGTAGAAGTCCTTTATCAAATTCTATTTCTGATTTGCTAGTAGGTTTTTAAAAAGCAGGTGTTGACCATTACCAAATGCTTTTTATGCACTTATCAATGTGATCAGATGGTTTTTCTGCCATCTACATTATTCTTATGGGAAATCATTTACCTTATTCTGCAATCTGGAATGGCTTGTGATATATTGGAGTTACCTGCTCTTGAAACATTTGGGGGAAGTTGACCTTAAGATCATCCATGCATGACGCCTTTTTGGTAGGTCTCTATGATTTCAACTTCTTCTGTGGATGTTGGTTTATTCAGATTTATTGCTTTTTCCTGGGATAAATGTTTGTAATTTATATTTGCCTAGAACAATATTTTATCTAGGACTTCAGATTCATTGGCATAACTTTATGCATGATGTTTTTTATGATTCATTTGCATCTGAAGGTATATTTTATTCGGTCTTCCTGATATTCATTTGTTTCTTCTCTAATTTTTCTGGATCAATTGCCCCAAATTTTATAGTTTTATCAGTCTTAAAAAAACAAACAAACAGCTTTTGGTTTGCTGATAATCTTTCCTACTTATTTGGGGGGAAGGTTATTTCGTTAATTTCTGCTTTGTTGATTCACTGCCCTCCCCCCATTTTAGTGTTTATTCTGTATTCTCCAGGTTTTGGTATGGGGTGCTTTCTTTGTCATTCAGTTCCCCAAAAATGTAATGTCAGATTATTTACACCAATTATTTAGAAATGTATTTTTGAACCTATGGGTACCTGGATTGTTCTTTGGTTGTCTTTTTGCAGTTGATTGCTAATTTTATTCAATGAACATGTTCTGAACGATATAAATCCTTAGGAATGTGCTGAGATTTCCCTTTTGACCTAATATGTGGAGGTTTTTTTGTTTTGTTTTGGAAGTGTTCTGTATGTTTTTAAAGGATGTTTTAAAGGATACTGGTTGTTGGGATCAGAGAGCTGACTATGCAAGTTTATTAATTCTCTAATTCTTGTTCCTTACTTTTTTTTTTCTGTTTGATATTTTGCCTTCTGGAAGGTATAATAAACTCTCTCATTATTAGTGACAATATGTTAGTTTCTCCTTTTAGGTGTATCAGTTTTTGCTTTATATATTTTGAAGTTATATTGTCATGTGCATGAGGATTTATTATATTAACATGACATCAGTGAATTATTCCTTTCCTCAGTATGAAATATCCTTTGTTTTCCTTCCTTATGATTTTTGCTTGTATTGCTTCCTTTTCTTAACATTTCTCATTTATTCATTCATTCTTCTTTTTTTTTCTTGAGAATTGATTTTACCATACTGTTTTATTTCTTTTTAAAAAAATTTTTTTACATGTATTTACTTTTGATAGAGAGAGACCGAGAACAAGTGGGGGAGGGGCAGAGAGAGAAGGAGACACCGAATCCCAAGCAGGCTACAGGCTTTGAGCTGTCAGCACAGAGCCCAACATGGGGCTCGAACTCACAAACCGCAAGATCATGACCTGAGCCGAAGTCGGACGCTTAGCCGACTGAGCCACCCAGGTCCCCCATACTGTTTTATTTCTGACACACTATTAGCAGTAACTGGTATAAAGCTATTCTTTTGTGTCATTTTTTTCCTCCCATATCTCCCTTCTTACTTCTATCTCTTCTTCCACCTTATAGACACACTTTCTAATGTGTTTAATTTCTGATTCTTGGATATGTCTATATTCTAAAAAGATGTATAGTGCTTTATGTATTTTTTTTTGTTTTTCATAGGTTTTTAATTTACAAAAATGGTATTAAATGAATTTCTACTTCTTTTTGCTCCATGTTTTTTTTAATTTAATTTTTTATTTTAAAAAATGTATATCCAAATTAGTTAGCATATAGTGCAACAATGATTTCAGGAGTAGATTCCTTAGTGCCCTTTACCTATTTAGCCCTTCCCCCTTCCCACAACCCTCCCCCAGGAACCCTCAGTTTGTTCTCCATATTTATGAGTCTCTTCTGTTTTGTCCCCCTCCCTGTTTCTATATTATTTTTGCTTCCCTTCCCTTATGTTCATCTGTATTGTCTCTTAAAATCTTCCTATGAGTGAAGTCATATGATTTTTGTCTTTCTCTGACTGACTAATTTTACTTAGCATAATACCCTCCAGTTCTATCCACAGTGTCGCAAATGGCAAGATTTCATTCTTTTTGATTGCCGAGTAATACTCCATTGTGTGTGTGTGTGTGTGTGTGTGTGTGTGTGTGTGTACACCACATCTTTTTTTTTTTTTTTTAATTTTTCTTTCTTTTCAACGTTTTTATTTATTTTTGGGACAGAGAGAGACAGAGCATGAACGGGGGAGGGGCAGAGAGAGAGGGAGACACAGAATCGGAAACAGGCTCCAGGCTCTGAGCCATCAGCCCAGAGCCTGACGCGGGGCTCGAACTCACGGACCGCGAGATCGTGACCTGGCTGAAGTCGGACGCTTAACCGACTGCGCCACCCAGGCGCCCCTACACCACATCTTCTTTATCCGTTCATCCATCGATGGACATTTGGTCTCTTTCCATACGTTGGCCATTGTTGATAGTGCTGCTATAAACATTGGGGTGCATGTGCCCCTTTGAAACAGTATACCTGTATCCCTTGGGTAAATACCTAGTAGTGCAATTGCTGGGTCGTAGGGTAGTTCTATTTCTAGTTTTTTGAGGAACCTCCATACTGTTTTCCAGAGTGGCTGCACCAGCTTGCATTCCCATGCTCAATATTGTTTTAAGACCATATCATGTTATTATTTATATGTCTGGTTCATGGCTTCTTTTTAAAAAGATTTTATTTAGGGGCGCCTGGGTGGCGCAGTCGGTTAAGCGTCCGACTTCAGCCAGGTCACGATCTCGCGGTCCGTGAGTTCGAGCCCCGCGTCAGGCTCTGGGCTGATGGCTCAGAGCCTGGAGCCTGTTTCCGATTCTGTGTCTCCCTCTCTCTCTGCCCCTCCCCCGTTCATGCTCTGTCTCTCTCTGTCCCAAAAATAAATAAAACGTTGAAAAAAAATTAAAAAAAAAATAAAAAGATTTTATTTATTGGGGCACCTGGGTGGCTCAGTCGGTTAGGTATCCGACTTTGGCTCAGGTCGTGATCTCAGTTCGTGGGTTCGAGCCCTGTGTCATGCTCTGTGCTGACATCTCAGAGCCTGGAGGCTGCGTCAGATTCTGTGTCTCCCTCTCTCTGCCCCTCCCCGCTCTTGCTCTATCTCTGTCTCTCTCTCCCAAAAATAAATAAGCATTTAAAAAATTTTTTTAAGATTTCATTTATTTATTTTTTAAGTTTATGTAGTTTGAGAGAGAGCACAAATACACAGGTAGGGAAGGGGCAGAGAGAGAGACAGAGAGAGGGAGAGAGAATTCCAAGCAGCCTCCATACCACCAGTGCAGAGCCCCATGGGGGCTCGAACTCATGAACCATGAGTTCATGCCCTGAGCCGAAGTCAGATGCTTCACCCAGGAGCCCCAGATTTTATTTATTTTTAAATAATCTCTACACCCAATTTGGGGATCAAATTCACAGCCCCAAGATTAAGAGTTGTGTGCTTTACCGACTGAGCCAGCCAGGTGCCCCTGATTCATTGCTTCTGATTGCTGCATAGCTCACCATCTCTATTCACTGGCTAATGAAGATCTACATTGCCTTGAATTCTTTGCTACTACAAATAATACTTCATCAGTCTTGCAATTGTATCCTCTAGGACTTGTGTGAGAGTTTTTCTGGATTATACATCTAAGGTTGAGATTGCTGGATCGTAGAATATACATACTGAATTATACCAACTGGAGGGGCGTGATAGTTCCAAATAACACATGTCTTCACTAACTTCCTCTAGCTTAGGTCCCCTGGTTCCACTAGTTCCTTTCCGAGCTTCTATGTAATTTTTAAAATTTAAAATTTTGATTTTATTTCCTCTCTGAGCTTCTCAATTAGGCTACTCTGATGGATTTAAACCAGCATGTTGTCATTTCCTAACTGATTATGAATGGGGTTGAGCATCTCTTCAGACTTGTCGGCCATTTGGATTTTCTTTTGTGTTAATTGTCTATTCATTTTTGTGCCAGTTTTTTTTTCGGTTGATTTTCCATTCTGAAATATTTGCAGGATTTTGTTTATTCTGGAGATTAATCACTTTTTCTTTTGAAGCCGAAAATATCTTCTCCCAGTCTTTCCCTCATTAGTTAACTTTTTCGGTTATGTCTTTGTTCGGGAGAAATCTTTAATTTTAATACGTCACGGGTGTCTCATTTTCATCATGTAGCTTATGTTTTCTAGATTTAAGAATCTTTAAAAAAATGTTTATTTATTTATCTTGAGAGAGAGCATGTGTGTGAGCAGGAGAGGGGCAGAAAGAGGGAGAGAGAAACCAAAGCCAACTCCACGCTCACTGCAGAGCGTGACTTGGGGCTTGATCTCACGACCGTGAGATCATGACCTGAGCCGAAATCGAGAGTCGTAACCTTAACCTGCTGAGCCACCCAGGCGCCCCTAGGCTTAAGAATCTTTCTTCATTCCAAAGTCATAAAGATATTCTACATTTTTCTACTAGCTGTTATGGGTTGAATTACATCCCCCATCCCAAATACACTGAAATTCTAACTCTAACCTTTGGTACTCCAGAATATGATCCAATTTGGAAATAGGGTAGTTGCAGATGTAATGACTTAAATTAAGATGAGGTAATACTGGAGTAGCTTAGGCACCTACTGCAATGTGACTGGTCTTATAAGATGACAGCCACTTGAAGATAGACACACGCAGGGGAAAGGCAGAGATGGACGTCATGGGGCTGCAAGCCGTGGAACTTCAGACATCGCCAGCAAACCAGTAAAAGCTAAGAAGAGGCAAAGAAGGATTCCCTGCAGGTTTCAGAGGGAACATGGCCCTGCTGACACCTTGATTTTGGACTTCTAGCTTCCAGAATTGGGACACAGTATGTTTCTGTTAGGTTAAGCCACCCAGTTTCCGGTACTTTGTGCTGGCAGAGCTGGGAAAGTAATATACTAGCTTTATAGCTTTAGCTTTAATATTTAGGTCTTTAATCCATTTATTTGGCCTTTGTATTATGGTGAGAGGGAGGGAACCCACTTTTCTTGTAAGGAGCCAGTTTTCCCCATATCCTTTAGCAATCCGTGTCTTCCCTTCTGATTAGGCCGCTTATTCTGAAAAAAAATCACTGGTCCTTTCAGATACATGTGTCTAATTCTGGCCTCTCCGTTCTGTTCCTTTGATCAGTTTGTCTGTTCGTGTACCATACGGTCTTTGTCTTCTTTTGTAAACTCTAGCTTGTTAGTGTATCTTATCTGATTCAGAAGATCCCCACCCAGCCCCCACCTTTGGCCAATTCTCATCTACTTGTGGGTACTGATTCTTAAACATGCATTTTTTTTTTTTTTGAATCGAGTTATCGTTTCTCAGAAAAAAATATTTCTGGAATTTGGACTTGCTTAAATTTATAGATTGATTCAGGTGGAAGAGCCATCTGAATAATATTAATTGTTGCATTCCTAAACATGGCTTACTTCCCCGTTTGTTTGATTTCTTTTGCGTCCTTTAATAACATTACATTTTTTTTCTTCATAAATGTCTTGTGAATGGATGGGTGAGTACTTAGATTCCTTTATAATTTTTTTAAAGATGGTTTTATTTATTTATTTAGAAGCTTATTTATTCTGAGAGAGAGAGCATGAGCAGGGGAGTGGCAGAGAGAGAGAGAGAGAGAGAGAGAGAGAGAGAATGCCAAGCAGGATCCACGCTGTCAGTGCAGAGCCCGACGCAGAGCTCGATCCCACGGACTGTGAGATCATGACCTGAGACAAAACCAAGAGTCGGACACTTAACCAACTGAGCCCCCAGGTGCCTGGTTTGGGTTTTCTGTATGGAATATGCCAAATCACATCCAAATAATGACACTTCTGTCATCCTTCCTCCCTTTCCTTATATACATATTTATTTATTTACTTATTTTTAAATTTTTTAAAAAGTTTATCTTGAGAGACACAGAGACAGTGCAAGTGGGGAGGGGCAGAGAGAGAGAGAGAGAGAGAGAGAGAGACAGAATCCCAAGGAGGGTTCATGCTACCAGCACAGAACCCGACACGGGGCTCAAATTCACCAAACCGTGAGACCATGACCTGAGCCGAAACCAAGAGTCAGATGCTTAAACGACTGAGCCACCCAGACACATCTTATGTATATATTTTTATTCATAATAATATTTATAACGACAGGACCCCCAGGAGTGAACAATAATGGTGATGGAGGCCAGCTATGTCTTCTTACTGTCCTTGGAGGGAATAAGGTTCTATATTAAGCATGAAGTTTGTGGTAGATGAGTCTTTATCAAATTATAGATATTTGATATTTGATATAGATATAGAGATTCTCTCCCTAGTTTTCTGGGAGTTTTTGTCATTAATAGGTGTTGAACATTGTCAATTTTTTGTTTTTTTAATCTGTGGAGGCAAACACGTGACTTTCCTAGTTTACTCCATTGTATAGTGCCTTATGTTATTAACTTTCTGGTGTTTATTTAAAACTTTTTTTTTAATGTTTTTATTTATTTTTGAAACAGAGAGAGACAGAGCATGAGCGGGGGAGGGACAGAGAGAGAGGGAGACACAGAATCCGAAGCAGGCTCCAGGCTCTGAGCTGTCAGCGCAGAGCCCGAGGCGGGGCTCAAACTCATGGACTGTGAGATTATGACCTGAGCTGAAGTCGGACGCTTAACCTGACTGAGCCACCCAGGCACCCCAACTTTCTGGTGTTTATTAAAACCTACTTGATGACATTTTATTTTATTTTATTTTATTTCTTAAAATTTTTAATGTTTATTTGTGTGAGAGAGAGAGAGAGAGAGAGAGAGAGAGCGCAAGGAGCGGCGAGGCAGAGAGAGACAGAGACAAAGAATCCAAAGCAGGTATCCAGGCTCTGAACTGTCAGCACAGACACTGACTCGGGGCTCGAACCCACCAACCGTGAGATCATGACCTGAGCGGAAGTCGGATGCTTAACCGACTGAGGCACCCAGACACCCGATATTTTAATTTTTAGACTCAATTGTTATTTGTATTCTATTATTGAAGTTTTGGGGACTCTATATTTTTGCTTTTTAGAGCCGTCTGCAGTAGAGTTTGGACTGAGGTACAACAAAGAGAGTCCAGAACAGAATGCTTCAGAAGACATTTATTTCACACACACATACCCCCCCCCCCAAACAGAGTGGTTGGGTGGCCCCATTTTAAGAGGTCAGAGGTCCCAACTTTCGTCTGGCCCAGCTCTGAGCATCATCCCAACTCGCATGGCCGAAGCCATCCCGCTGTCCCCACAATTCCTGCGCTCACGTGTGCGAGAAGACACAACTCGCGGGTATGGAGCGATTCGTTTCATTTTAAGGACATGACCGGAAGTGGCCACCTTACTTCTGCTTACATCCCACGGGTCCAAATTACTCGCGTGGCTACAGGAGGCAAAGTGCAGCAGCAACTGGGGGTTTGGTCAGAAAACCAGAAACTGAACCAGTGATGCGGAACAGTCTGCCAACCGAGGAGAGAGGCCTCGGAAGAGCCCAACCCTGCCAGCACCGCCATCTTTGCATATATAGCTTCCAGAACTGTGAGAAAATTTCGTTTCTGTTGTTGTTTGAGTCACTCAGTCTGTGGTACTTCGTGGCTGGCCGCTCTGGTGACCTAACACCGTCTCCAGGGCGATGATTTCAGACACGTCTTAGCCCCAGAAGAAGGCACTGCGGGGACGCCTGGGTGGCTCAGTGCATTGAACGTCCGACTTCGGCTGGGGTCATGATCTCGCTGTTCTTGAGTTTGAGCCCCACACCGGGCTCGTCGCTGTCAGAATGGAGCCCGCCTCAGATCCTCTGTACCGCCCCCCCCGCCACTCTCTCTCTCAAAAATAAATAAAACGTTAAAAAAAAAAGAGAGAGGCACTAAGCTTCGAGGGCCTCTCCAAAGCTGTTCATGTCACACCCACAGCACAGCCTGGTTTGGCAGACAGAGAAACCCAGGCCTGGGATGTGTCTCACTGATACGTCAGGACATTTCTTCTTTCAGGGTGTCATTCAAATCCTTCTGCTCAGCAAGGAATCTGAGGACAGATGACATCTCAGGGAAGCTGCAGACTCTTCCAGCTGAGTTGGCTGGCAGGACGTGTGGGATGTGCGGGGAAGGACTGGGGGAGAGGTGAGAACAGCAGAGGTGAGGAAGAGGGGAGGAAACACTCTCGCAGTCACGAAACCAGATTTCTTTCAATGGGCGTGGGTGAGGAAGGCACTGCAGGAGGTCTAGAAGCTTCGAGGGAAGTGCAGGAAGGGAAGGGTGTATGGGGGAGTTCATGACTAAGGGATCCAGAGGTGGCACAAATGTCCCAGCCTCTTCTGCCTCTCTTGATGAGGTCAGGAGGCTACTTTACTCATGGCTAATTGGCATCCATTAACCTTGATGATTTCCTTCTCTCAGTTTCTATGTATGACAAATTCATTCTGTCACTGGAAAAATATTTTTTTTTAATATTTTCGTTTATTTATTTTTGAGGGAGAGAGACCCACAGAGCACATGCAGGGGAGGGACAGAGAGAAAGGGAGACACAGAATCCGAAGCAGGCTCCAGGCTCTGAGCTGTCAGCGCAGAGCCCGACGCGGGGCTTGAACCCACGGACTGTGAGATAATGACCCCACGGACTGTGAGATAATGACCCCAGCTGCAGTCAGATGCTTAACTGACTGAGCCATCCAGGCTCCCTGAAAAAATATTTTTTTTAAGTTTATTTATTGGGGTGCCTGAGTGGCTTGGTCGGTTAAATTTCCAACTTTGGCTTAGGCCGTGATCTCACGGTTTATTTAAACCTGACCACACTCTCCTTCCCAAATATCCCTGTGAAGAACATACTGTTATCACTCTCTTGTTACAAATGAGGAAACTGAGGCACAGAGTTTAAAATTACTCATCCAGGGCCCACACCGATCATCAGTGGAGCCAGGATTCTAACAGGGCAGCCAGATCTGTAATCATTTCTGCTCTGATGAACAGTCTGTCTTCCATCTTCTGTCCTTAGGGCGCCTACGTGGCTCAGATCATGATCTCCCTGTTCGTGAGTTTGAGCCCCTCATCGGGCTCCATGCTGACAGCTCAGAACCTGAAGCCTACTTTGGATTCTGGGTCTCCCTCTCTCTCTGCCTTTCCCCTGCTTGTACTCTGTCTCTCTCTCAAAAATAAATAATAAATTTTTAAAAAGTTTATTTAAACTTTTTAAAGCAAGCAGAGGAGAGGCAGAAGAGAGAGAGAGAGGGAGAGAGAATCCCAAGCAGGCTACGGTTCCATGCTAAGCCCAATGCAGGACTCAATCCCACGAGCCATGAGATACCACAAACTGTGATCTGAGCTAAGATCAAGAGTCAGACGCTTAACCAACTGAGCCACCTGGGTGTCCCTGAAAAAATATTTACTGAGCATGGTCACTATACTGTCACATAGCAATGGCACAGACAGCCACTGCTTTCACGCTGCTCCGGTCTGGGTGGGCAGGAGGGGCACTGAGCAAGTGAGGTGGGTGGGGGGGGGGGGGGAGTGTTAAGTATTTCAGAAGGGGCAATAGGGGCACTGCAGGAGTACTTGTACAGAAAGAACCTGCTGGATGTAAAGGCCTCAATGAGGAAGTTGAGACCTGAGAGATGAAGTGGGGGTGGGTAAAGAGAGTTCCAGGCAAAGAGAACTGTGTTGTGAAAGCCCTAAAGCAATTAAAGTATCAGTGGCTGGACTGCAGAGTGACCAAGGCAGTGGCAGGACCTGAGGCAGCAAACAGAAGCCTGCTGGGAAGAGCTTTCTAGGAAAAGGTGAGGATTAAATTAAATTAAATTAATTTATTTATTTATCTATTAAAAAAATTTTTAATGTTTGTTTTTGAGAGAGAGAGAGACAGAGCATGAGCAGGGGAGGGGCAGAAAGAGGGGGAGACACAGAATCCAAAGCAGGCTCCAGGCTCCGAGCTGTCAGCACAGAGCCCGACGTGGGGCTCAAACTCACAAACCACGAGATCACGACCTGAGCCCAAGTCGGACACTAACCGACTGAGCCACCTGGCGCCCGTATCTTATTTATTTTGCTAAAGTTTATTTATTTATTTTGAGAGCGAAAACACACCATCAGGGTAGGGGCAGAGAGAAAGAGAGAGAGAGAGAAGAGAGGGAATCCCAAGCAGGCTCTGCACTGACAGTGCGGAGCCCGATGCGGGGCTTGAGCCCACGAACCATGAGATCATGACCTGAGCTGAAACCAAGAGTCCAATGCTTAACAACTAAGCCACCCAGGCGTCACAAGATAAGGATTTTAGACTCTCTCTGGAGGCCGTGGGAAACTATGGAGGGGTTTAGGCAGTGTGGCTGGACCTTCCCTGTTCGTGGGCAAAATGAGGAATTAATCGTAGAGTAAGCAAAGCCGTTGCAGCTTCAGGCAAGAAGTGTTGGTGGCTTGGAGGAGGGCCGCTTCTCTAGGGACTGAAAGAAATGACAGAGAACTTCTGGAACATTCTAAAGGATCTGATAGGGGGTGAAGGAGAAGGAAGAGCTGAGTGTGACTGTCAGATTTCTCAGGGGACTGTGTGAAGAGCTGGAAGACAAGGGGGTCTGGTTGTCATTCTAGGAGATCCGTCAAGGGCAAGCAGGGTGAAAAAAAATAGGAGTCTGGAGAGGGAATAGTATTATCTGGAAACAGCCAATATGCCAATATGATAACACATTATATTACCGTTCACAATAGTTGCTGTCTCTCCTGAAGGATACCCAGTTGATACGAGGCTCGGCTGTATGACTCACAATGAAATGTGAACACGAGTGACGTTGTACCTTTTCTTTTCGTTTCTTTTTTTAACTTTCTTTTTTTTTTTTAATGTTTATTTATTTTTGAGAGACAGAGAGATACAGAGCACCAGCAGGGAAGGGGCAGAGAGAGTGGGAGATACAGAATCTAAAGCAGGCCCCAGGCTCTGAGCTGTCAGCACAGAGCCCGACGCGGGGCTCGAACCCATGAACTGCGAGATGTTGACCTGAGCTGAAGTCGGATGCTTAACCGACTGAGCCACCCAGGCGCCCCAACGTGTATCTTTTCTGAGTGGAAGATTCAAAAGCCAGCTCATGGCTGTCCACACGTCTTTTCCCTCTGCCAGGGGATCGGCGATGTTTCAGAGGCTGCCCATGAATGAAGAGCCTGGGTGCGTGAACAAAGACGTGGAGCAGAGCCCAGCCAACCCGTGTCGGACAAGGAGACACCGGTGAGTCTCTACCTTTGTTTGTGTGAACCACCGGATTTGGGGCTCATTTGTTTCTGCGGCATATGCTGACTACCCCTCTCCTCCTCTGGACCTTGTTCGGTGAGTGGGGGTACCAAAGAGCCTTCAGTTAGGATTGTGGGAGTATCTTCGGGGAAGGAGCTGGTTTTCCTTAGGGTGCAAGTTGGAAGGAACATTCAGGGGGAGGTTCGTAGGGGTCACCGTGGAAGAGTTTGGGAAGGATGGAGGGAGGCAGGAGATGGGCAGAGAAAGACAACGCAGAGAGCAATGCGGATGAGAGAGGGGGGCCTGTATTGGGGGTGATTCCCAAGGAAAGCAAGGACAGGAACCATGATGAATTTGGTCATGATGCCCCTGGGAGGGCACTGGGCTCTCAGGCTCAGAAGCACATATTTCTGTGAAAGCAGCCCCCCAGTTCTTCCCTCGGTCCCATGATGAGATACATCTGGCCCGAGCTGTTCGTCACTCCACCCTGAATGCCAGCTCTCTGTGGGATGAACAGAGGAATGAAATTTATGCATCTACGCTCTCGGTCAGATTCCCTCCATTCCCCGCCATCAGCAAAAGGCCATCATCTATGAACCAGGATCAACTCTTGGCTCATGTTAGTGACTGTGGACAAGTTACCCAACCTCTCTGACCTTGGTTGCCTTAGCTTTAAAATGGGATGATAATAGTAGGGGCATCTGGGTGGCTCAGTCGGCTAAGTGTCCGACTTCAGCTCAGGTCACCATCTCATGGTTCACGTGCTGACAGCGTAGAGCCTGGAGCCTGCTTCGGATTCTGTGTCTCCCTCTCTCTCTCTCTCTCTCTCTGCCCCTCCCCCACTCCTACTCTGTTTCTCCCTCTCAAAAATAAATAAACGTTAAAAAATTTTAAAAATAATAAAATAAAATGGGATGATAATAGTTATCTAATTCATGGGACTGTTCTCAGAACTGAATGAGACGCTGGACAGCCATCCAGATTTTTGGCAATGTTTAATCCTAATGTTAGTAATGACATCTACGCTGGTGCCCAGTGCAGACAAATGGTCACTCCTCTCTGCTCGAATGCCACGCATTTTATTCAGTCTCCCTGCCCCCAGCCTTAGCAGAGAGGAAAAGGGACTTGTCCAAAGACCCAATCTAGAGCTTTCCCTACTATACCAGAGAAGGAAGTGGTTCTCTCAACTAGTGAGGAATGCAACTCAAAGAAACATCCAGCAGGCAAGGGAGTGTATTAGTTTCCTGTTGCTGCTGTAACAAATTACTGCAAACTTAGAGGTTTCCACCAATATAAATTTATTATCTTCTAGCTTGAGAGGTCAGAAATCTGAAATGGGTCTCACTGGGCTAAAACCAAGGTGTCCCAGGGCTGCATTCCTTCTGGAAAATTGAGGGCAGAAGCCATTTCCTTGCCTTTTCTAGCTTCTGGAGGCCACCTGTATTCCTTGTGTCCACCTCCACATCTTCTGACACTTCTGCCTCCCTCTTTCATTTATAAGGACCCTGGTGGTTACATTGGGTCCACTTGGATATCCAAGATAATCTCTTCAGCTCAAAATCCTGAACTTCATCTCGTCTGCAAGGTTCCTTTTGCCAGGTCAGATAATACACTGGCAGGCTCCAGGGATTAGAACATTGGGGGTGGGGGGGGGCATGATTTTACCTAGCACAGAAGGCAAGTTGAAAATTGGCTCTCAGGCCTCAGAGACTTTTTATGTCCCTCCTGCTCTCCCCAGCAGTGCGCTGATCTCTTCTTTATTTCCCTCTTTTTTACCATTTATTTCAGCTCCTGCAGCTCATTTTAAAATAGGTATCATCAGCTAGAGGTATTTCCTCCAAATCCCCTAATCCTTAGGAATGGTGGTCCCAGTTAATGCCCCCTCTGTTTCTGTCCACCAGAATGAGCTTGATCAGACAGGGTTTCCAGGTGGAGCCTTGTCTAGGACAACACAGTCCAAGAGGAATTGAATGTGAGCTATAAATGTGAGTTACATATGTAATTTCAAAATTTCTAGGAGTCTCGTTTAAAGTAAAGTAAAAGGGCTCCTGAGTGGCTCAGTCAGCTGGGCGTCTGACTTCTGCTCAGGTCATGATCTCGCGGTTCATGGGTTCAAGCCCCGAGTCAGGCTCTGTGCTGACAGCTCAGAGCCCAGAGCCTGCTTTGGATTCTGTCTCCCTCTCTCTCTGCCCCTCTCCCACTCACGCTCTGTCTCTCTCTCTCTCTCTCTCTCAAAAAATGAATAAACATTAAAAAAATTTTTTTTTTTTAAGTAAAGTAAAGGGGCACCTGGGTGGCTCAGAGTTTGAGCGTCTGACTTCTGCTCAGGTCTTGATCTCACAGTTTGTGGGTTCGAGCCCTGCGTCAGGCTGTGTGCTGACAGCTCAGAGCCTAGAACCTGCTTCAGATTCCATGCCTCCCTCTCTCTCTCTGTCCCTCCCCCACTTGTGCTCTCTTTCTCAAAAATAAATAAACATCAAAAAAATAAAAAAAAAATAAAGTGAGAAGAAATACATGGAATTAATTTTAATAATATATTTTTGTTTAATCATATATGTAAAAAACACCATTTCAGATGCATTCAATATAGAAATTATTAATGAGATATTTTATATTAAGTCTTTGAAATCTGGCATGTATTTTATACCTTAGCACATCTCGGTTCAGGCTAGCTACATTGCAAATGCGTAATAGCCAACCATACCAGTGGCCACCATGTTGGATGGTACAGGCCTAGAACAAAAGCTCTGCAGGGGCCCCAGGGCCTAGAACAGTCCCTGGCACAATAGGCCCTCAGATTTGTTGAATGCAGGAATTAAAGGCTTAGGTTCTTTTCCATAGTGCTGAGCAGCTGACCCACTGAAGGAACCCTGAATAGGTGGGTCATTTGCATCTAATTTGCATAACACCTCCCAGGCATTTATTCTTCCTGGTTTTTTCTCTCTGCCGTTTCCCACTGGGTCTGTTCTTACCTGGACAACTTTGAAAAGGCTGCTTAGTCCTATCTGGAAGGTAAAGGACAGAAAGGGGACTCTCCGTGAAGCCAAATCCCTGGGGACCTCTGGAGGTGGGTGGGTGAGGAAGAATGTCCCCAAACATGTCTCCCAAGACTCTTGCGATCTGTTTCTGGTCTCTACTCATCTCCTGTCTTATCACCTTGTTATGGATTGAACTGTGTCCCCCCAACCCCCCCACCAAATTTGCTTCTTCTCTCACCCATCCTTAGTGCTGCCCTTGAACTACATTGCTGTCCTTTAGCACTGAGGATGGGTGAGAGAAGAGGCTTGTATTAGTTTTTTGTTTTAATTTTTTTAATGTTTATTTACTTTTGAGAGAGAGGGCGCGTGTGCAGGAAAGGGCCAAAGAGAGAGGGAGACACAGAATCTGAAGCAGGCTCCAGGCTTCAAGCTATCAGCATTGGAGCCTGATGTGAGGCTTGAACTCATGACCATGAGATATGACCTGAGCTGAAGTCAGACGCCCAACCAACCAAGCCACCCACGTGCCCCAAAGCTCGTATTAGTTTTCTGTTGCCATTTCCATAACAGAAAGACCACAGACTGGGGAGCTAAACAACAGACATTTATGTTCTTAGAGTTCTGGAGGCTGGAAGTCCAAGATCAAATGGTCTCCTGATTCCATTGGGAAATAATGTCCAAGAGAATTGAACAGATGTTCACACAAAAACCTGTCCATGAATGTTCACAGCGGTGTTATCTGTAGTAGTCAAAGAGTGGAAATAACCCCCATGTTCATCAGTTGGTGAATGGATAAACAAAATGTGGTATAAAATGAAATATTAGGGGTGCCTGTGATGAGGTTTTGGAGTAGTGGGCGTTTGGTCAAGAAAGATTTCTTGAGATGTCTTTTGGTGCAAAAAAGGTGATTTTATTTTTATTTTTAATATTATTTATTTATTTATATTATTTTTTAAAGAATATATCTAGTCTTTTTTTCTTTTTTTTAATTTTTATTTATTTTTTTTTAAATTTTTTTTTTTAACGTTTATTTATTTTTTGGGACAGAGAGAGACAGAGCATGAATGGGGGAGGGGCAGAGAGAGAGGGAGACACAGAATCAGAAACAGGCTCCAGGCTCTGAGCCATCAGCCCAGAGCCTGACGCGGGGCTCGAACTCACGTACCGTGAGATCATGACCTGGCTGAAGTCGGACGCTTAACCGACTGCGCCACCCAGGCGCCCCTTATTTTTTTTTTTAAATTATTATTTTTTTTCCAACGTTTATTTATTTTGGGGATAGAAAGAGACAGAGCATGAACGGGGGAGGGGCAGAGAGAGAGGGGGACACAGAATCGGAAACAGGCTCCAGGCTCTGAGCCATCAGCCCAGAGCCTGACGCGGGGCTCGAACTCACGGACCGCGAGATCGTGACCTGACTGAAGTCGGACGCTTAACCGACTGTGCCACCCAGGCGCCCCTCTTTTTTTCTTTTTTAATGTTTATTCATTTTTGAGAGAGAGAGAGACAGAGTGTGAGCAGGGGTGGGGCAGAGAGAGGAAGACACAGAATCTGAAGCAGGCTTCAGGTTCTGCACTGTCAGCACAGAGCCCGACATGGGGCTTGAACTCAGGAACCGTGAGATCATGACCTGAGCTGAAGTTGGATACTTAACCGACTGAGCCACCCAGACACTCCTGTTTTGTTCTCTTTTTTTAAGAGTATTTATTTATTTTGAGAGAGAGAGAGAGCATGAACATGGGAAGGAGAGAGAGAGAGAGAGGGAGAGAGAATCCCAAGCAGGCTCCATGCTATCAGCGCACAGCCAGATACGGGGTTTGAACTCATGAACCGTGAGATCATGACCTGAGCTGAAATCAAGAGTCAGATGCTTAACTGACTGAGCCACCCAGGTGCC
The DNA here is from genome assembly GCF_014898765.1 of Herpailurus yagouaroundi. Lineage (NCBI taxonomy): Eukaryota > Metazoa > Chordata > Mammalia > Carnivora > Felidae > Herpailurus > Herpailurus yagouaroundi. Next base: position 587,075 of record NW_024412425.1, read on the forward strand.
CCTATGTATTTTTTATTTTAGAAGAAAGAAGATTCCTTCTAAGAGAGTTACTAAAAATCTGAAATTGAAAAAAAAAAAAATGATACTTGGGACACAGTGACGGATATGTGGATATTCTGTTTGGATCTACACACTGCAGGTGGGTGAGTTGTCATTTGAAAGACCCGAATCACACTCCAGAGGTGGCTATGACAGGGATTTAGTGATCTGCCTCTCTAGGCGACACAGAGAGTTTGAATTCGCATAACAGATGTCAGAACTGCTTTCACTTCGGTAAAATGGGTGATAGCCAAGATGTGGGTTGGGTAGATACACCATAGGCTCCAGTCCCACGAACCAAGGAGCCTCTGCTCTTGGCAATGGCACCCTAGCCCTAGAGTTTTCAGACCCTGCACCGCCCCCCCCCCCCCCCCGCCCCCGGCCGCCATGCGAGTTGCTGCCACCTGATCCTGATGAGATGGGCTGACCCACGGCTAGTGAATGGTTTCGTCTGTTTCCAGTGAAGCTTTCATACAAGGTGCCTAACATGGAGGAACCTGGGCCTCACTGATCTTACGGAGTGGGTTGTGTGGCTATTTTATTGTCAGCCTGCTAATCAGTGCTTATATACCAGACAGTGCTGGGACAAGTCCTGTTTCCACGAGGCACACTCCATGACAGTGAGTTGTGGGATGGAGACCTAGAGCTCTCCATGACGGCGTGACTGACGTCTCTAGTGACTGTGAATGGCCAAACTGGCTGTGATGGATGAATTGTAGCCCCCCCCCCCCATTATGTGTTCAAGTCCTAACCTAAGCATGGGACAGATAGGTCTTTACAGAGGTATCAACTTAGAATGAGGTCATTAGGGTGGTGCCCTAACCCAGTATGGCTGGTGTCCTTAGAAGAAGAGGAGATTTGGGGGCGCCTGGGTGGCTCAGTCGGTCGAGCATCCGACTTCGGCTCAGGTCATGATCTCATAGTTCGCGGGTTCCAGCCCCGCATCGGGCTGTCTGCTGTCGGCACAGGGCCCACTTCGGATCCTCTATTCCCCCTCTCTCTTTGCCCGTCCCCTGCATGCGCTCTCTCAAATATAAATAAACATTAAAAAAAAAGAAGAAAAGCAGGAGATTTGGACACAGGCACACACAGAGGGAAGAGGATGCGAAGAGGCAGGTAGAAGATTCTGGAACAGATCCTTCCCTCCCAGCCCTCAGAAGGAACCAACCCTCCTGACACCTTGACTTTGGACTTGCAGCCTCCAGACCTGGGAGACAACACATTTCTGTTGTGTGAGACTCCCAGCCTGTGGCACTTTGTAACGGCACCCCCAGAAAACTAGTACACTGGCCTTGTGGCAAGGTGACATCTGTCAGCTGTGGTCACCAGGGTTGGTGACCCTCCTGTCACCCAAGAACTGCTCCTTCTTCCTTAGTCTCAGTCCTTGCCAGGATGGTGCTGGCATGGATCTGACCTCAAGCTTCTCCTTTTATAGCAAAGGCACTGTGGTCTCTGCTACTGCTAGGTCTCTGAGGGTTCTAGATCACCCCCAAATGCAGCATCTGAGGCATGGCTGGGCCCCACGGTCACACAGCCTTGCAGCTGCATGCTTGGGGAAAGGAATGTGGGAAGCACTGCAAATCAGCAGGGCCTGGGCCGTTGACCCGAAACCTAGAGGGGCGACTTGGCATTACTATTCCTTCGAGCGGCATTTGCTATTATGAAACCCGAGGCCAGCACTTGACCCCACTTCATCAGCGCTTTCCTATGTGGTGTGACCCCAAGGTCCGGGAAAGTTACTCTGGTTTTTCAAACAGCGCAGCAGGAGTCAAGAGAGATAGTGTGGTGTGGCTGAATGACTCTTTTGTGTGTGTGTGTGTGTGTGTGTGTGTGTGTGTGTATTTTGAGAGAGAGTGTGAGCAAGCAGGAGAGGGACAGAGAGAGGGACAGAATCCCAAGCAGGTTCTGCACCATCAGCACAGAGCCCGATGTAGGGCCCGAACTCAGGGACCATGAGATCAGGACCTGAGCTGAAATCGAGAGTCGGGTGCTTAACCGACTGAGCCACCCAGGTGCCCCTGACAAGCTCTTCCCTGGGTCCTTCTTTTGGAGAACATTTGTTCCTGGGGGATGCACAAGAGGTAGCAGAGCTAGCTGGTCAGAGGGGGTGCATTCCGGTGGAGACGGAGCTGCCCCAGAACAGTTTACAGAGACACAAGGAGTCTGAAGTGTGGGATTCAGTAAGCAAGCACTTGCTGTATGCCAGATCACGGTTAATCACTGAACATATCACTGCTTTTAGTTCTTCCAACTATGAAGTAAGGGGCGCCTGGGTGGCTCAGTCAGTGAAGCGTCCGACTTCAGCTCAGGTCATGATCTCGCGGTTCATGAGTTCCAGCCCCGCGTCGGGCTCTGTGCTGACAGCTCAGAGCCTGGAGCCTGCTTCCATCCTGTCTCTGTGTCTCCCTCTCTCTGCCCCTCCCCTGCTCACGCTCCGTCTCTCTCTCAAAAACAAATAAACATTTTAAAAAATAAAGAAAATAGCTCCAACAGTGACCATTTAAATTCTGTCTGAAGCCTCAAGCCCTGTGCTCGGACCTAATGCACATCGCCTCACTTAATCGTCACTGGGACGGATGACGTAGGAACCCTCTTTACCGTCCCTGTTCTGTGGGAAGAGCAGGCAGACCCCTGGCAGTTCAGTCACTCATAGGAGGCCACAGATTGGGCAGCTGCCCAGCAGAACAGTCTGACTCCAGAGCGCCCACTGCCCTCCGCCTTCTGTCCGTGAGTCAGCTGAGACTCAGGTAACCACAGACTTGCTCAAGGTTAAAATAATAATCATCCGGCGCTGCCTTGGAGCTCAGTCTTCTCCAGAGTGCTACCGCGGGGCTCCTGGGTGGCTCAGTCCGTTAGGCGTCCGACTTCAGCTCAGGTCATGACCTCATGGTTTGTAAGTTCGAGCCCCGCTTTGGACCCTCTGTCTCTCTCTCTCACTGCCCTCCCACTCACACTCTCTATCAAAGATAAACATTTAAAAAAAAAAGCACAGTAGAGAGAAAAAAAGCAAAATCACTCTTAACCACAAACCACACCAGGAGCTTAATTAATAGCCTTTGCGTTTAAAAACAAGCTTAGGAGGGGCACCTGGCTGGCTCAGTTGGCAGTGTGAAACTCGATCTCTGGGTTGTCGTGGGTTCACACCCCACACCAGGTACAGAGATTACCCCAAAACAACAACAAAAAACCGGGCTTAGCAAACTACTGTTGAATCTTTTAAATCATCAGATATGATTTATAAACCATCTCTAATTTTCAAACCAACATTGCTTTTCCTGGATGGAATTCATCTAAAAATGTTTCAGGCCTTAGAAAGAATTCAGGTATAAATATCTTTAACAGGAAAGAAAAACTAGCAAGTTTCATTAGCACGGGCAGTCTTATCATCCTTTTTCTCCTCGGGTGTTAGAAGCTTGAGAACAGTAAATACTGTGGAATTCAAAAATACATTTGCTTTGAGATTTTCTTTGGCCTTCAAATCCAGCTAAGACTTCATCGATTGAAAACTAACCCCCATTTTTAAAAGGGGGAAGCACATGTTCTGATCCGACGTTTTCCTCTAAAACATCAGGGTTTATGTCCTTTTCACTCAGATGGGGGAATAGCATAGTCAAAGCATCGCGCCTTGAGAATGTGATTCGCTTTAGGAATCTTGAAGGTTCATATATCTCTGGGATATAAAGTTCAGGAAAGGGGATGAGGCTGGACTGTAACAGAAAGTAACTTTCACGAACTGTTCATGCTGTACGAAATTGGCTGGTAGGCAGCGAAAAGGATAAATTCTGTGACTTTGTCTACTCATGGCCCTACTCTCAAAACTGGTCACTGGGCGCGCCTGGTGGCTCAGTCGGTTGAGCTGAGTGTCCAATTTCAGCTCAGGTCATCATCTCACACTTTGTAGGTTCGAGCCCCGCTTCAGGCTCTGTGCTGTCAGCTCAGAGCCTGGAGTCTGCTTCGGATTCTGTCTCCCTCTCTCTCTTCCCCTCCTCAGCTCATGCTCTGTCTGTCTCTCTCTCAAAAATAAAGAAACATTTAAACAATACTGGGGGATTTTCCCACAGCACAAATTTCTCCAGTTCCCTGGGGACACTGACTGGATATCTTACAATTCAATTCAATTCTCCACTTCAATTCTGACGCTGTCTATCTGGAGTTAGTGTGGGGTCCCACAGGTGAAGGGCTCCATCCCACAAGACCGGCCCCTCCCCTGCAAGTAGTGGGTTCCCAGGTTACCTCCAACTTCTGTCTGACTTGGCCACAGATTGGGGTTCCCATGACCCCCTCCTTTGGGTCCATAATTTACTAGAACAGTTCATGGAACTCAGGAAAGCAGTTTTATTCCTGGATTACTGGCTTATTATAAAGGGACAGGCCAATGGAAGGGATGCATAGGGTTAGGGAGAGTGATTCAGAGCCTCCGTGCCCTCTCCGGGCATGCACCCTCAGCCCGGAAGCCCTTAGAAGGTCTGAGTGAGGCTCACTACCTAGGCATGATTGCTTGTCATTGGCCTTTGGGGATTAACTCAACCTCCACTCTCTCTTCCCTTCCCAGAGGTCAGAGTTCTCCAAGGTGGTTCTCTGACAAACAGCTCTCATCCTAGGGGCTTTCTAGAAGTCACCCCATTAGCCTAAACCCAGATGTGGTTGAAACAGGCTTGTTACGAAAAACAAAAGATGCTCCTTTCTCTTTATCACTCTTACCATCTGGAAATCCAAGGGTTTTAGGGACTCTGTCTGGAAAGGGGACAAAGATCCGATATCTGTTTCTCGCTATAAATCACAAAGGCACCGGAACCTATTGCAAAGCTTCTGGCAAGAGTCAAACGATTGGTTTTCCCTGTGTGTAACGTGCTCTTGATGGCACCCCCAGGATGGACGGAAGAGAACCAGGGAGACCATGATGAGTCAGGATCAATGATGAAGTTACTCTCTCTGGGCTCCAAACCCACCTTCCTCTGCTCCGCACTGTGATGCTGAGCCGGGAAACCACGTTTCTGCTTTGCCAGATGGTTCTCTGTGAGATCCTGGCAGTAGGACTTGCTAGACTGCACAAGTCGGGTGATCAACTCGTTCCAGTTTGCCCAGGACTTTCCCAGCATTAGCGCTGGAAGTCCTGCCTCCCAGGAACCTCTTCCCGGGAGGGCTGGACACCCCACGCAGAAGGAACTTGCCTGCTGCTCTGGTGTGAGTTCCCCCAGCAATGCTTTTTCCCTGTGGCGGCGGCCACAGCAGGAGCACCCGAGTCCAGTGTGTAGTGTGCTAACATGTGGAAACTCAGTTTTATCACAAACATCAGCACCAGGTGGCTGGTGCCCTCTCTTCTGGGTCTCTGTGCCCCCCAGCTCTAGCAGGGCTAGCTATGGTATATGGTATACCAGGCTGCGGTTCTCAGAGTGAGGTCCCCCCTCCCAACAGGGGTCAGCATCACCTGGGAGCTTGTTGGACACGCAGAGTTTCAGGCCCCGCCCCAGGCCCGTCGGAGACCCCTACTCAGAGCCAGCAGTCTGTGTTTTAATTTAATCTGGGGGAGGGACAGAGGGAGAGAGAGAGAGAATCCCAAGCAGGCAGCGCAGAGCCTGACTCAGGGCTCGAACCCACGATTGGTGAGATCATGACTTGAGCCAGAATAGGGAGTTGGGCATTCAGTTCACTGAGCCACTTGGGAACCCTAGAGTTTCTCTGTTAAAGTAGCTAGTGTAGTTTCCGTCTCCTCACTGGACTCTTATGGGTCCAGAGCTCGCTGCCATAATACAGCTTAAATGTGAAGATTGTCCAAACCAGAGCAGTGGGAGTGAGGTGAAGAAGTGACAGAAGGTATTTAAAATTTTTTTTAATGTTTATTTATTTTTGAGACAGAGACAGACTTCATAAATACTGGAATACCATGGATTCCTCTAAAAATGTGGCTTTATGCTTTAAGTGTAAAGTTGGAAGTTATCATAACACCAAAAGTAGTATGCTATTTGGAAGATATTTAGCTTCACAAATAAATTAGCTGTAGGTATTGAGACAGAGAGAGACAGAGAGAGAGCATGAACAGGGGAGGGTCAGAGAGAGAGAGAGAGAGAGGGAGACACAGAATCGGAAGCAGGCTCCAGGCTCTGAGCTGTCAGCACAGAGCCAGATGCAGGGCTCAAACTCACGGACCGCAAGATCATGATCTGAGCCAGAGTCAGACGCTTAACCAACTGAGCCACCCAGGCACCCCTGATGGAAGGTATTTAAAAGGCCTGATTAGGGGTACCTGGGTGGCTCAGTTGGTTAAGGTTCTGACTTGATTTCGGCTCAGGTCATGGGTTCGAGCCCAACATTGGACTCTGTGCTTTTTTTTTTTTTTTTTTTAAATACTGGGTGTATGTGTGTGTGTGTGTGTGTGTGTGTGTATTTATACATATATAAATAGTGTATCTTCAGAGAGAGAGAGAGCACAAGCAGGAGAGGGGCAGAGAGAGGGAGAAAGAGAATCTCAAGCAGGCTCCATGCTGTCAGCACAGAGCCAGATGCAGGGCTCGAACTCACGGACCGCGAGATCATGACCTGAACCAAAATCAAGAGTTGGACACTTAATCGACTGAGCCACCCAGCCACCCCATCAAGATTCTTTTTTATATTGCTTCTTTTGATGAATTTTTGGAAAGTCTAGGCATAGTTTGGAAAATGTATCCGGTTCCCAGGTCATTAGGAGACTCAGCAGTGTTTCCTTGTATTATGGGAGGGTTGTAGTTTTTTGCTCATAACTTTGATACACTTCGAATGTAAGGTGGTTTCCGTTGTGAGGAGTGATTCCAGCTTTCCCCTGGGTTGTCTATTTGTTCCAACACTAGTAAGTTAGATATGTGCCCAAAGTCCTTTCCTAAATTAAAAAAAGGTTATATTATTATACAAATGTACATGAACAATTGGTTCTATTTCTGGATTTTATAAATTTTCCCTTGATCTGTATGCTTATTCGCACACCAATACCACATTGTTTTACATGGGTTTTAATGTCTGGTAGAGCTACTCCTTTGTTTTCTTCTCCTCCTCCTCCTCCTTCTCCTTCTTTGCCTGTTGTACTCCCAAATAAACCTCATAATCAAGTTGTTTGGGTCTAGGAAAAAGCCCTGATGACATTTTTATTAGGGTTGTGGTACATTTATAAACTAACTCAGGGGAATTGATCTATTTATAATGTTGGCCGCAGCTTTGTTTCCATCCTTGGAATCCAGGCGCCATCTGGTGGCCACTGTGCTCAACAGCAACATTTTCTCTTAGACACTCAAAGCCATCAACGTTTATTATCATCACACACACTTTCTGTGGGTCAGGTAGTGGGGAGGCTTTGCTGGACGGTTCTGGCTCAAAGCCCTGGCAGTGAAGACATTTTCCAGGGCTGCAGTCATCAGACAGCATGATTGGGGTGGGGGATCCCCTTCACACACATGGAAGACAGTGCTGGCAGTTGGCGGGAGGTCTGTTCTTCAGCATGTGGCCCTCTCCGTAGTGTCCTCATGACGTGCATCTGGTGGACCCAGAGACAGTGAGGTGGGTACTGCAATGCTAGATAATTTTAGATTTGGAGGAAAGTTGCAGATAATACAGAGAGTTCCCATTTGTCTCCTCCCCTTGCTCCCGCTGATATTAACAGTATAGTACAATGATCAAAACCAGGAGATTAGTTGCTCCTGGGTGGCTCAGTTGGTTGAACATCTGACTCTTGATTTCAGCTCAGGCCGTAGTCTCATGGTTTGTGAGTTCAAGCCCCATGTCGGGCTCTGTGCTAGCAGCACAGAACCTGCTTGAGATCCTCTCTTTCTCCCTCTCTCTTTGCCCCTCCCCCCCAAATAAATAAATAAACTTAAAAAACAAAACAAACAAAAAACCCCAGGAGATTAGCACTGTTATTATTATTATATTATTATTAACAAAGTATACTGTTAACTAAACTACCAACCTGATTTGAATTTCAACAGTCTTTCCACTGATGCCTTTTTCTGTTCCGGGATTGAACCCAGGATTCCACACTGCAGTTAGTTGTCCTGTCTCCTGGGCTTCCTATAGTCTATGACAGTTCCTCTGTATCTCCTTGCCTTTCATGACTTTGACACTTTTGAAGAGTACAGCTGCTTTGTAGAATGTCCCTAAAGTTGGGGACTGTCTGCTATCTTTTAGGTTGAACTGAATTATGCATTTTTGCCAAGAATACCATATGAATGATTTTGCGTTCTTCTCAGTGAATTGTATCTGGGGCTTCCTGGTGTCCATGTGTCTTATTATTGGTGATGCTGACTTTGATCATTTGGTTACAGTGCTGTCTGCTCTGCTTCTCCACTATAAAGTTACTGTTTTTCCCTTTGTAATTAAAAAAAATTTTTTTTAAATGTTTATTTATTTTTGAGACAGAGAGAGACAGAGCATGAACGGGGGAGGGTCAGAGAGAGAGAGGGAGACAAGAATCTGAAACAGGCTCCAGGCTCTGAGCTGTCAGCACAGAGCCCGACGCGGGGCTTGAACTCACGAACTGCCAGATCATGACCTGAGCTGAAGTTGGACGCTTAACCGACTGAGCCACCCAGGCGCCCCTCCCTTTGTAATGAATAAGTGTATTAAGGGAGATACTTTGAGACTATACAAATATCGTTTCCTCATACTTTTGCCCAGTAATATTAGCATCCATCTGTGGCTCTTGTCTGCAGCACTTATTAGTGGTTTATTTGCCTAATAGAGATATTTCGATTGCTTTTTCCTTCTACGTTTATTTTATTAAAAATTTTTTTAATGTTCATTTTTGAGAGAGAGAGAGACAGAGCGCAAGCAGGGGAGGGGCAGAGAGAGGGAGACACAGAATCTGAAGCAGGCTGCAGGCTCCACACTGTCAGCACAGAGCCCAACGCGGGGCTCGAGCTCACGAACCGCAAGATCATGACCTGAGCTGAAGTTGGACGCTTAGCCAACTGAGCCACCCGGGCTCCCCTGTTTAAGTCAATTTTATTGCAGTATAATCCACAGACAGGAAAAAGCACAATTATAAATGCATTGACCATTATAAGGTCAGTGCATTTTGCCCAATGTATACATTCATGTAACCAACACTACGGTCAAGATATAAAACATTTACACCATCCCGAAATGTTCTGTCATGTTCCTTTGCAGTCAATTGCACCTTCTTTCCCAACTACAGGCAACTAGGCAAACATTGATCTGCTTTCTGTCACTATAGATTAATTTTGACTCTTCTAGAATTTCATATAAGTGGAGTCATACAATTACGTGCTCTCTTGTGCCTGGCTTATTTGTTCAGCAAAATGTTTTTTTGAGATTTATTGTAATTGTGTCAGTTGTCCATTCTTGAGCAGAATTCTGTTCAATCATATCATTGTTCATTGCTGAACAGTGTTCTATTCTGCGACTCTACCATAATTTATTTATCTAGTCACTGAGTTGTTTCCAACTTTTGGCTATTATGAACAAAGTTCCTATGAACATCATGTATAAGTCTTTGTATGGACGTACGTTTTCATTTCTCTTGGATAAATACATAGAAGTGAAATTGTTGAGTCGTATGGTTATTATATTTCATAAGAAATTGCCGAACTATCCCCCAAAGTGGGTGTTAGCATTTCACACTCCTGCCCGCAGTACAGGAGAGGTCCAGTGCTTCCTGATCTTTAGTCCTTTCAATTTTAACAATTTGAGTAGTTATATAGTGACATCTTACTGTGGTTTTATGTTTCCTGATGTCTGATGGTGTTGAACATGTATTCAAATGTTCGTTGACCATTTATTTTTGGGAAGTGACTGATATTTTGCTCATTTTATTTTTTTTTTCAACGTTTATTTATTTTTGGGACAGAGAGAGACAGAGCATGAACGGGGGAGGGGCAGAGAGAGAGGGAGACACAGAATCGGAAACAGGCTCCAGGCTCTGAGCCATCAGCCCAGAGCCCGACGCGGGGCTCGAACTCACAGACCGCGAGATCGTGACCTGGCTGAAGTCGGACGCTCAACCGACTGCGCCACCCAGGCGCCCCTATTTTGCTCATTTTAAAACGGAGTTGTTTGGGGCGCCTGGGCGGCTCGGTCGGTTGAGCGTCTAACTTCAGCTCAGGTCATGATCTCGCGGTCCGTGAGTTTGAGCCCCGCGTCGGGCTCTGGGCTGATGGCTCAGAGCCTGGAGCCTGTTTCCGATTCTGTGTCTCCCTCTCTCTCTGCCCCTCCCCCGTTCATGCTCTGTCTCTCTCTGTCCCAAAAATAAATAAACGTTGAAAAAAAAATTTTTTAATGTTTTTTAATGTTTATTTATTTTTGAGGGAGAGAGACAGACAGACAGACAGAGTATAAGTGGGGGAGCGGTAGAGAGAGAGGGAGACACGGAAACTGAGCTGTCAGCACAGAGCCTGACACAGGGCTCAAACTCACAAACAGTGAGATCATGACCTGAGCCGAAGTCAGACTCTTAACAAACAGAGCCACACAGGGGCCCCATAATTTTTATTTTAAAAATAATATTTTAAAGAAATTAATGGTGACAAAAACCGCTTTTATGTTTACCTACATTTTTCCCATTTGCAGCTTACATTTTTTGTGTAAATCTAAGTTTCCATCTGATATCATTTTTCTTCTATTTGAAGAACTTCCTTTAACTTTCCTTCCAGTAAAGATCTGTTAGTGGTAAATTCTCTTATTTTGTCCATCAGAGAAGGTCTTTATGTTATTTTTATTTTAGAGAGAGAGAGAGAGAACGAGCATGCACAAGTGGGGGAGCGGGACAGAGAGAGAGAAAGGGAGAATCAAGAAGACTTCATGCTTAGGGCACCTGGGTGGCTCAGTCAATTTCAGCTCAGGTCATGATCACACAGTTCATGGGTTCAAACCCCTCGTCAGGCTCTGTGCTGACAGCTCAGAGCCTGGAGCCTGCTTTGGATTCTGTGTCTCCCTCTCTCTCTGCCCCTCCTCCATTCGTGCTGTCTCTCTTTGTCTCAAAAATAAATAAACATTTTAAAAAACTTAATTTGCATATATTTTTATGCATTGGACATTTTCCTGTTCTGAGGTCATTACAGTCCCCAGGCAAACACTTATCTTTGTGGTCTTGTTATTTCTGTGCCAGCTTCCAGCACAGATGCGATTTATAAAAGTTCCAGGCTCTTGCTTGCTCGACCTGATGTCTTTTCTTCCTCCATAAATCTTATGGCCGTATAACATTCATAAGGAAAGAAGTCCAAATCATAAGTGTACAGACTTATATTTTCACAATTTGCACTTTCTGATGAAATCAAAACCGAGATTAAGAACAGACTAATGCCAATATCCCAGGATCCACTTTTATGCCATAATGAAGCCACTAATCCCAGAGGTAACCACTACCCAGATTTCTTTTTTTTTTTTTAAATGTTTTATTTTATATTTGTGAGAGAGAGAGTGAGCCGGGGAGGAGCAGACGGAGACAGAATCTGAGGAAGCTCCAGGCCCCAGGCTCCGAGCTGTGAGTACAGATCCTGATGTGGAGCTTGAACTCGTGAGCAGTGAGATCATGACCTGAGCCAAAGTTGGATGCTTAACCAACTGAGCCACCCAGGAGTCCCAAGGAGATTCTTTAAAAAATTAAAAATAGAACTACTACACAATCCAGCAATTCCACTTCTGGGTATGCATCAAAAAAAAAAAAAAATTAAATCACTATCTTGAGGAGGTATCCGCACTCTCATGTGCATTACAACATTTACGATAGCCAAGAAGTGGATATGATCTATGCATCCATCATTGGATGGAGGGATAAAGATGGAGGTATTTCATACCACGTGGAGCCCCTCCGCTACCCAGATTTCTAACACTATAGGTTAGTATGACTGTATTCCAGCTCTGTGTAGATGGAGTCAAGCAGTATGCACATTGCACCTGACTTCTGTGGTTCAACATTATGAGTCTGCACTTGATCTTAGCCAAAAGGCCGAGAAGCGATCAACATTGTGACTCTGAAACTCACATGTTATTGTGTGTCGTTGAGGGTTTTGTGGGGGTTTTTAAAAGATTTTTTTTGGTTTTTATTTCTAAGTAATCTCTACACCAAAGGCGGGGCTCGAACTCATGACCCCAAGATCAAAGTCCCATGCTCTACTGACTGAGGTAATCCGGCACCCCTGTAGTTGAAGTTCTTTTATTCTCATATCTGTGTATTCTTCCATTGTGTGAATACAAGGCAACTTAATCCTTCTAGCGTACATGTTCATTCGGCTTGTTTCCAGACTTGGCTATTAGAGTAGTGCTGTGGTAAATATGTTTGTACATGTCTTTTGGGACATTTATACATGAAATTCTTCTGAGAATATAGCAAAAAGTGCCGCCTTGTTTGGAAGGCATATTTTAGCTTTCACAGACAATACCAAACAGTTTTCCAAAGTGGTTGTAACAATGAATTGATATTTCCACCAGCATTGTATGAGGATTCTGTTGCTCCAAATAGTCCCCCAGCAAGGGCAACTGGGTGGCTCAGTTGGTTGAGTGCCTGACTCTTGATTTTGGCTCAGTCATGATCCCAGGGCTGTGGGATGGGGCCTCGCATGGGGCTCCGTGCTGAGTGTGGAGCCAGCTTGAGATTCTTTCTCTCTCTCCTTCTGCCCTTCTCCCCTGCTTGTGTGTGCTCTTTATATAAATTATATATATTATAATTTAATATTATTATATAAATATGTATATTTATATATAACATATAATATATAATATTATATAAATATATATATAATGTATGTAATAAATAAATGTATATGTAATATGTATATACATTCCCTCGACATTTGATATTGTCTGTTTTCCCCCCATTTTGGCCATACTGATGAGTGTGGAGTGATATCACACTGTGATTTTAATTTTCATCCCCCTGTGGCTACTGAAGTTAAGACTCTTTATGCTTGTTGGCCTCTTGGCTGTCTTCTTTTATAACGTTCTTTTTCAAAATGTTGCCTTGTTTTTCTCTTGATTACCTCTCTTTTTCTTATATATTGTTAAGAGGTCTTTACATAGTCTGGGTATGAATCCATTGTATCTTCTCCCATTCTTTCTTATTCATGTATATTATAAATATAATTTCTTCTTTTTGGGGAGCGGGGGCACCAAATTACTTAATTGAAGGAATGGTACAAATGAAAGAAGTTAAGTAGATGTTTTGGCAGAATTTCTTAATTTTAAAGTAGTCCGTTGTATTATATTTCCCTTTAAGTGTGTGCCTTTGGTTTCCTGTTGAGCAAATCGTTGCATACTCCAAGGTCATGATCATAGTCTTATCTGCTTCCATCTAAAACTTTTCTTGTTTATGCATATATATATATATATATATATATATATATATATGACATGTGTGGTCTCATTGTTGTGGATGAGGTAGACATCAAAGACTTTCTTTTCTTATGGATACCCAACCCATCCAAGCACCATTTTTGTACCCCCAGTGTACTTCCATGTCTCTTCTGTCATAAATCAGGTGGGATATACTTGCAGGTAAGTTCGTAGACTTCTCCACTCTTTTCCATTGCTCTATTTGTCTATCCTTGTACTGCAGTCGTGCTATCGTAATTATAATGGCTTTGTAATAGGCCCTCCAGCTTTGTTCTTTTTCTTCAGTTTTGCCTTAGCCATTCTTTGCTCTTTTCGTTTCCACATACATTTTTAGAATCAGCTTATAGATCTTCACGAATAATCCTGCTGGAATTTTGCCTGGGGTTGCATTGATGTATATGTCGATTTAGGAGAATTGACGTTCTAAAATGGAGATTTCAATCCATAAACATAGTATACCCCCCATTTATTTGGTTCTTAGTTTACTTTTCTCAGGAATGGTTTGTGGTTTTCAGTGTGGAAGTCTTACACATTATTAGATATTTTCCTAGATATTTGGCGTTTTTGATGCTATCTTAAATGGCATAACTTTTTTAAGAAGACATTTTAAAGGTCATCTCTAAACCCAATGTAGGGCTCAAACTTACAACCCTGAGATCAAGAGTCACATGCTCCACTGACTGAGCCAGTCAAGCACTCCTAAATGGCATCACTTTTAAAGTTTCTTTGTTGGTAGTATTTAGAAAGTACATAGAAATAAAATCAGCTTTGAATCTGAATCCAGCAACATTGCTAAATTATGGTATGTACCTTTAGATTCCATTTTATTTTCCATGTGCATCACCATGTTATCTGTGAATAATAACAGGTTTATTTATTTTCACCCAATCTGTGTCTTTTATACATGTGTCTTGCCTTAAATGCATTGGATAGAACCTCAACAAGGTGATGAGGGTGGGCATACTTGCTTAATTCTGATCTTAGTGGGGAAAGCTTTCAATTTTTTACCCTTAATTATAATAATTCATCATTAATTGTGATTTGCTGTAGAAATTTTATTTTTTTAAAGTTTATGCATTTTTGAGAGAGTTGAAATCAAGAGTCAGATGCTTAACCAACTGAGCCACCCAGGCACCCCTGCTGCTGTAGAAATTTTAGATGTTATTGTAAGAATAAGGAACTTTTCTTCTCTTCTTAGTTTGCTAAGGATTTTACATTTTTAAATTTCTTGAACAAACCCTATTTGGTTTTGATATGTTTTTAATTTTTTTGTGATTTATTGGGATTTCTTTTTTTCTTAAATGTATATTTATATTTGCGAGAGAGATGGGGGGCAGAGAGACAGGGAGACAGAGGATCCAAATCAGGCGCTGCACTGACAGCAGAGAGCCCCGTGTGGGGCTCAAACTCATGAACTGTGAGATCATGACTTGAGTTGAAGTCAGACACCTAACTGACTGAGTCACCCAAGCACCGCAATTTGTTGGTATTTCTTTTTTATATATATTTAATTTTTTAATGTTTATTTATTTGAGAGAGAGAGAGCATGAGTAGGGTAGGGGTAGGGACAGAGTAGGGTAGGGACAGAGAAAGAGACACACACACGTAGAATCCAAAACAGGCTCCAGGCTCTGAGCTGTCAGCACAGAGCCCAACACGGGGCTTGAACCCACGAACTGTGAGATCATAATCTGAGCCGAAGTTGGACAGTTAACTGCATATATATATATGACAAATCTGATGAAACTAGAAAAGGGCTATCACATCAAGCCTAAACAAATTAGAAGGAAAGAAATAATAAAGGGCAGAAATCAGTGAAGTAGAAACAAATGTACAATAGAGAAAAACTACATCAAAAATCTTACTACTTATGAAATTGGTTAGTGCAAGACAAAAAGAGAGGGAACACAAATGAACAATATCAGGAATGAAAAAAGAGGCATTAATATAGGTTATACAGACATTAAAAATGTAAGGTATTATGAAAACTGTTAAGGTGGTAAGTTGGACAATCTGGTGAAATAGACAAATTCATTGAAAAAACTTTGCAAATTCACTAGTGGAAGAAGAAACAGAAAATCTGAGTAGTCTGTTTAAAAATTTATCGGGGCGCCTGGGTGGCGCAGTCGGTTAAGCGTCCGACTTCAGCCAGGTCACGATCTCGCGGTCTGTGAGTTCGAGCCCCGCGTCAGGCTCTGGGCTGATGGCTCAGAGCCTGGAGCCTGTTTCCGATTCTGTGTCTCCCTCTCTCTCTGCCCCTCCCCCGTTCATGCTCTGTCTCTCTCTGTCCCAAAAAATAAATAAACGTTGAAAAAAAAATTAAAAAAAAAAATAAAATAAAAATTTATCATATCTTGGGGCGCCTGGGTGGCGCAGTCGGTTGGGCGTCCTACTTCAGCCAGGTCACGATCTCGTGGTCTGTGAGTTCAAGCCCCGCGTCGGGCTCTGGGCTGATGGCTCAGAGCCTGGAGCCTGTTTCCCATTCTGTGTCTCCCTCTCTCTGCCCCTCCCCCGTTCATGCTCTGTCTCTCTCTGTCCCAAAAATAAATAAACGTTGAAAAAAAATTTTTTTAAAAATTTATCATATCTTGGGGCACATGGGTGGTTCGGCTAAGCGACTGACTCTTAATTTCGGCGCAGGTCATAATCTCATGGTTGATGAGTTCAAGCACCGCATTGGGCTCTGCACTGACAGCACGGAGTCTGCCTGGGATTCTGCCTCTCTCTCTCTCTCTGCTCCTCCCCATCTGCTGTCTATTTCTCTCTCAAAATAAATAAAAATAAACTTAAAAAAAAAGTATCATATTTCATGGTTCTTGGAATCAATCCCTGCCATCAGG
This sequence comes from Herpailurus yagouaroundi, assembly GCF_014898765.1. Taxonomy (NCBI): domain Eukaryota; kingdom Metazoa; phylum Chordata; class Mammalia; order Carnivora; family Felidae; genus Herpailurus; species Herpailurus yagouaroundi. Next base: position 603,265 of record NW_024412425.1, read on the forward strand.
CTTGTGCTCACAGCATGGAACCTGCTTGGGGTGTTCTCCCTCTTCTCTCTCTCTGCCCCTCCCCCAACTCATGCCCCCCCCCTTTCAAAATAAATAAACTTAAAACAATAAAAGTTTATCATAAAGAAAACCCTATGCCTAAACACAATGGAAGAAATTGCATCAATCTTGCAAAAATTCCCGCAGAAAACATAAAAGGGGAACACTTCCCAATTTTTTTGTGTGTGTCTGGAATAAACTTGATTCTGAAATCTCATGAGGATATTAAAGAAAACAATATAGACCAAGCTGTCATAATCACAGATGCAAAAATATTTAACAAAATATTAGCAAATCAAATCCAGTGATATATAAAAGGATATTACATCATGAGCAAATGAGGTTTGTTCCAGGAATGAAATGTATTTTTAACATTCAATGCATTTTACCACACTAATGAAGAAAAACAAAAATTATACAATCCTCTTGGTAAATAAAAAAGTAAAGAACATTTGACAATACACAAGACCCATTTATGATGAAACCTGTAGAAAACTGAAACCAGAGGGCAACTTCCTGAGTCTGTTGAGGGATATCTCTTCACGTCCCCCCCGCACCCCGCCAAACAAATCAACAAACACCATACTCAATATCAAAATGTTTAAATGATCCCCCTAACATTAGGGTTAAAACAAAGATGTCTGCTGTTACAACCTCTATTTGAAATTTTACTGGAGGTCCTAGCTATTGAAATAACGTGAGAAAAAGAAGTAAAAGACATACGAATTAGAAAAGACTGAAACTGTTATTACTTGCAAATCATATACTTGCTTTGGGTTTTCTAGGTACACAATCCACATAAATTTAGAATTCATGGATTTAGCAATGTTGTTATGTATATGTCAATAAATAAAAGCCTATTGTACTTCTATATACCTGCAATAAGTAAGAAATAGAAGACATCATACCATTTACATTAAAATACGACAAATACCTTAGAATGAATCTAACAAAATGAACAAGTCCACTACACTGAAAAACACAAGATTCCTGTAAGAAATTAAAGAAGCCCTAAATAAGAAAGAATATAACATTCATGGACTAGAAGGCTCAATATTGTAAATATATAAAAATTTCTCCAAATGTGTTTAATGCAGTACTGATTAAAAATTACAGAAAATTTTGTGGAAATTGACAAGCTGATTCTAAAACTGCATTCTGAAAATGCAAAGGGCCCAAAATCACCAAGGTAAATTTACAGAAGAATAATAAAGCTGGAGGACTTTTGCTGCCATTGTTAAAGATCTGTTATAGAGCTACAGTGTTTAAGACAGTGAGATACCAACGCAAGTCAGTGGAACAGAACAGAGTCCAGTAATAGGCTCATACATATGTGGCGACTTGATTTTATGACAATCTACTGCAAAGCAATGATGCTGCCCCAAATCAATTCCAGATAGTTGGAGACTCTGCAATGTAAAATAAAAATTTTAGAGGGAACGGAGAATACCTTCTTGACCTTGGAAGACACAAAGATATTTTCAACAGGACACAGGAAACATTAACCATAAAACTAAAATATTGCAAGTTGTAATATATTAAAATTAAGAACAGTTTTCATCAAATAACATTAAGGGAGTGAAAAATCAACTCAAAGAATGAGAGAAGATATTTTCTATATATATATATATATATATATATATATATATACACACACACACATACATATACAGCTGATATGGGATTTATATCCACAATATATGAAAAAAACTTCTAAAAATCAGTAAGAAAAATACATCTCAAAAGAAAAAAGGGGCCAAAAATGCGATAAGCCACTTCACTAAAGAAGATATTCTACAGGTCAGTAAACACGGGAAAAGTTGTTCAAAGAGACTGCCACTCACACATCAGAATGGCTACACTAAGAAAGAAAGAAAATGCCAAGTACTGACGTGGATGAAAAACAATGGGAACTCCTCTGTACTTTCTATAAGAATGTGAATTAGTACAATTACTTTAAAAAACTTTATTGAGGTATGATCAACAGGTAAAAAGCTGCACATATTTAATGTATACAACTCTACGAGTTTGAGGATAAGTATACATCTGTGAAACCATCACCATCATCAAAGTCATAGACATATCCGTCACCTACCAAGTTTCCTCCTGCATTATTATTATTATTTTTTTATTTTCTTAACGTTTATTTATTTTTGAGACAGAGAGAGATAGAGCATGAACAGGGGAGGAGCAGAGAGAGAGGGAGACACAGAATCTGAAACAGGCTCCAGGCTCTGAGCTGTCAGCACAGAGCCCGACGCGGGGCTCGAACTCACAGACCCTGAGATCATGACCTGAGCCGAAGTCAGACACTTAACCGACCGAGCCACCCAGGTGCCCCATTATTATTATTATTACACTCAAGATCTACCATCTTAGCAAGTTTTAAATATACACCACAGTATTGTTAGCTATAGGCAGTATGCTGTATACATTTCCAAGGTTATATTTATCAGTAATATTTAACGATGTTAATTCTTGATAATTAATCTTGCATGACTGTAACTTTGTACCGCTTGACCATCGCCTCCCTGTTTCCCCCTCCCCAAGCCCCTGGCAACCACAATTTTACTCTCTGCATCTATGATTTTTTTTTTACTATTTTCAATTCCAGATATAAGTAAGAGAATATTTGTCTTTCTCTGTCTTATTTCACTTAGCATAATTTCCTCCAGGTTTATCCATGTTGTCACAAATGGCAGGATTTCCTTCTTTTTAAAGGATGAATGATATTCCATTGTATATATATGCCACACTGAACATCCCTCCATTCTGTTTTCCACAGTGACTGCACACTGGAAATTTACATTTCCACCAGCAGTGCACAAAGATTCCCTCTTCTCCACATTTTCACTAACACTTATTATCTTTTCTTCTCTTAATAATAGCCATTCTAACAGATGTGAGGTAATATCTCATTGGGTTCTGATTTGCATTTCCCTGATGATTAGTGGTGTTGAGCATCCTTTCATGTACCTGTTGATCATTTATATGCCTTCTTTGAGAAATGTCTATTCAGGTCCTTTGTCCATTTTTAAATCAAATATATATATTTGAGCTATTGAATTATAGGACTTTTTTTTTTGGATATTGACCCTGTATTATAATATGGTTTACAAATATTTTTTTCCCAATCCATAGTTTTCCTTTTCATTTTATTGATTGTTTCTTTTGCCATGAAGAAGCTTTTGAGTTTAAATTAGTCCCACTTTTTTATTTTGCTTTTGTTGCTTGTGCTTTTGGTGTTATAGCCGAGAAATCATTGCCATGACCAATACCGAGGAGGTTTTTCTGTTTTCTTCTAGGGTTTTGGGGTTTTAGGTCTTATGTTTCTTTAATCCATTTTGAGTTGATTTTAATTCTTTTGCATATGGATATCCTGTTTTCCCAGCACCATTTATCCAAGAAACTATCCTTCTCCCCTTATGTACTCTTGGTTCCCTTGTTGAAGATTGTATATGTATGGGTTTATTTCTGGGCTCTCTATTCTGTTCCATTGATCTATGTTCTGTTTTTATCAGCACCATAGTGTTTGATTACTACGGCTTTATAATATAATTTGAAGTAAGGAAGTGTGATGTCTCCAACTTTACTCTTTTTGCTCAAGATTGCTTTGGCTATTCGAAGTCTTTTGTGCTTCCACATGAATTGTAGGATTTTTTTTTTCTATTTTTTGTGAAAAATGCCACTGGAACATTGTTAGGGACTCCATCCAATGTGTAGATCACTTTGGGTGGTATGGACATTTTAACAATATTAATTCTTCTAATCCAGGAACATGGGATGTCCTTCCATTTATTTTTTGTGTCTTCTTCAATTTCTTTCATCAAGTGTAGCTTATGCACCTCCTTAGTTAAATTTGTTCCTAAGTTTGTATTGTTTTTAATGCTATTGTGAATGGGATTTTTTTTCTTAATTTGTTTTTCAGTTTGTGGTTAGCGTACAGAAACATCAAGTTTTGTATGTAGATTTTGTATACTGCAACTTTACTAAATCCATTTATTCTGAGTTTTTTGGTGGAGTCTTTTGGGTTTTCCATATATAATATTCCACCTTCTTTCATAGTTGTGTTCATTTGCATTCTTCTCCATTAAAAGAAAAGTAAGTTACACCGACGGTCTAAGAAGCAGCAATACTCTTTCCACGCGAATCCTCAGTCAGCAGCAGCCTGCGGCTGCGCACTCAGGGAGACTGGAACTCCCACAAATCACTGGGCACCCTTAGGGGCGGGCCCAGGTTGCCTGCCGGGATCAATCCATCCGCCCAACCCTAGGCTTCTGAGGCATTTCCTCTTTGGGACTGCATTTCCCAGCGGCCACTACGCCGAGTTAGCGGCCACTTCCGGCATGCAGGGGTCGTTGTCCTGGTAGGGTGAGGCCTTAAGGTGGAGGAAGAAACCAGTGGCTGCCTGTGCTCATCAGGACCCCAGCCCGAGGGACTGCCAGTGTGGGTGGGCAGAGAGAGGACCTCAGGACAGGGCGCTGACAGGCACGCGAAGGAGCCTCGGCGGCCCGTGTGCGAGCCTCGGCGGCCCGTGTGCGAACGTGCAGCGAGGAGGGGAGATTGTGCGAGCGCGAGTGGCGGACGAGGAATGTGGGAGTCTGTGCTTGGGGGCGCGCCTTGTGCTGCGCTGAGGGGAGAGGGGGCGTGTGGACACTGAGCAGTGCTTTGCTGTGGAGGGGTGTGTGTCAGTGGGACCATTGGCCCGCTGCTTCCTTCGTCTTCTCTCCCAGCCACGTGGCTGCAGCAGAGCAGTGGCCCCCGTAGGGAGGTCAGATACTGAGCCTAGAATGGAAGTTTCCTCAGGAGAGTCCAGACCTGGACCTGGGATGGGAATATTAGAGCTGGAAGTGCCTCTCTGGGGCCCCCACGAGGGCAGCTACTTGCTGAGACCCACCGAATTCTCCGAGTTCTGTCCCCAGGAACCAGCTTCGAACTCGGAGACTGATTCCTCCTTTTACTTCCGCCCCTTCTTGTGCGAAGTAAGGGAGGTGTGGCCCTGGAGTGTGCTCTCAGATTTAGTCTGCGCTCCCAAGAAAAGCCTGGGGTCTCATGACTTTCCATCTCCTTCTCCTTCCCCAGAGTCGTTACCATTATCCCAAAGAAGGACCCCCAGGAGGATGAGAGTATTATTGCTGTACATCTAAAGTCAAGGGTGAGTTCGTGATTTGTTTTAAGAAAAAAAAGGTTTTTTGGGGCGCCTGGGTGGCGCAGTCGGTTAAGCGTCCGACTTCAGCCAGGTCACGATCTCGCGGTCTGTGAGTTCGAGCCCCGCGTCAGGCTCTGGGCTGATGGCTCAGAGCCTGGAGCCTGTTTCCGATTCTGTGTCTCCCTCTCTCTCTGCCCCTCCCCCGTTCATGCTCTGTCTCTCTCTGTCCCAAAAATAAATTTTAAAAAAAAGTTGAAAAAAAAATTAAAAGAAAAAGAAAAAAAAGGTTTTGTTTGTGTTTTTTGTTGGTTTTTTTTTTTTTTTTTTTTTTTTTTTTTTTGGTTTTAGAATATATAGGTTCCAGTAACCTTTCAGGAAATGTAGGGGAGACGTGCAAATTGATACCCCGCCATTTGGTCCCCCATTGCCCTCATTTCTTCACTTAATACTCACTTAGCCATTGGGTAAATTTTTCACATCTGCTTGGGCGCTCTGTTTTTCTAAGATGACACGGAAATAAGCCTCCAGCGATTGGTGTTAAAGCTTTATTTTCGGGACTCCGATTTGGTAAGAAAGAGATTAGTGTTTAAGTGGAACCACACACCTTATATCTTTTGCTCTTTAAGGGCCTGCTTTTCAAAGCAAGGGCAGAACAGAGATCGTTAGCTTATTTCATTCGGTATGTGAGGCTTTCAGAAATGGGAGAAGTGATAGCAACAGGAGGTGGTATCAGTAAGAGCCAGGATTTTTCTAGCAAGTTCCATCAGTTGAAATTTGCATTGCTGGCCACATCTTGTGGAAGTTTGGCAGCTTGAGTTGTGTTTGGGGCTTCTTTTTGTGTGGACCTTGGGAAGCAGTGTGGTGTCGTTGAAACTAAGGAATGTTGGGGCGCCTGGGTGGCTCAGTCGGTTAAGCGTCCGACTTCAGCTCAGGTCACGATGTCGCGGTCCGTGAGTTCGAGCCCCGCGTAGGGGTCTGTGCTGACAGCTCAGGGCCTGGAGCCTGCTTCCGATTCTGTGTCTCCCTCTCTCTCTGCCCCTCCCGCGTTCGTGCTGTGTCTCTCTCTGTCTCAAAAATAAACAAATGTTAAAAAAAAAAAAAAAGAAAAAAAAAGAAACTAAGGGCTGTGGATCCAGAGTGCCTGGGTTGGAATATTGGTTCGCTTCCTGGCTGTCTCAGGTTTGTAATGAATGTTAAATGAGTTATTGTGTGGGGCGCCTGGGTGGCTCAGTCAGTTGAGTGTCTGACTTTGGCTCAGGTCATGATCTCCTGGTCAGTGAGTTCGAGCCCCGTGTCGGGCTCTGTGCTGACAGCTCAGAGCCTGCTTTGGATTCTGTTTCCCTCTCTTTCTGCCCCTCCCCTGTTCACGCTCTGTTCTCTCTATCTCATTAAAAATGAATAAATGTTAAAAAAAAAAAAAAAAGCTGTTTAAGTGAGTTAATGTGTATAAAGCCCCTTGGAGCAGTGCCAGGCATACAGCAAGTGCTTGATATGTTTTAGCTCTTGTTTATGCGTGGTCATTTTAGCTCATTCCTCTCACCTTCTATACAACAGGGACATTAGGAATATGTGACATATGGGGGCACCTGGGTGGCTCAGTCAGTTAAGCATCCGACTTCGGCTCGGGTCATGATCTGGCAGTTTGTGAGTTTGAGCCCTGCATTGGGCTCTGTGCTGACAGCTCAGAGCCTGGAGCCTGCTTCGGATTCTGTGTCTCCCTCTCTCTCTGCCCCTCCTCTGCTTGTGCTCTGCCTCAAAAATAAATAAACATTAAAAAAAAAAAATTAAAAAAGAAAAAAGAATTACATTCTCCAGGCGAGGCTCTGAATGTTTCAGGGTAGCATTCTAAGAAAGAGCAGGCCTTACGCCACATTTTATTATATGATTTACACGAGAAAAAGGCAAACAGTAGAGTTTCTTTAACAAATGTAATCTTTATCCTCAATAATAATGATGGCACATATCAAGCAGTTCACGTGTGTCATTGTGCGTTTTCATTGACTTTTCTTAGTATTCTTCCTGACGACCCTCTGTGCTCCTTACTCTTTTCCTGTTTTACTAATGAGGAGACAGAGGCACTCAGAGGTTAATTGTCTTAGTTCAGATTCATATCCTGAATATAAAAGTAAAACTTGTGAGTTCTTTTTACTAATGACAGGATACTATGTTTGAAATTAGATATACTTTTTTTTTCCCCTAACGTTTATTGATTTATTTTGAGAGAGACAGAGACAGGACGAGTAGAGGCAGGTTAGAGAGAGAGGGAGAGGGAGAATCCCAAGCAGGTGCCATGCTATCAGTGCAGAGCCCGATGCAGGGCTCGAACCCACGAAACCGTGATATCATGACCTGAGCCGAAACCAAGAGTCAGATGCTTAACTGACTGAGCCACCCAGGCACCCCTAAATGTTTATTTATTTTGAGAGAGAGCGTGAGCGAGCGAGCATGAGTGGGGGGAGGGGCAGAGGGAGAGAGAGAGAATTCCAAAACAGCTCTTTGCTCTCAGCATGGAGTCTGACGCAGGGCTTGATCTCACGAACTGTGAGATCATGCCCTGCGCCAAAATCGAGTCGGTCACTCAACCAAATGAGCCACGCAGGCACCCCTATACACACATGTATTTTACAGACATAGTCATATTCTGCATCCTATTTTGTAACCTGATTTTTCCTAGTTAGTATTCCATTACGTGGATGCCCTGCTGTATTTAACCAGTTGGCTTTGTTGGACTTAGAAAACCGAACACTGCCGAGCAGTTCCATCTACATCCTTTCCAGTTTTCATGCCTTGCCCCACTTCTCCCAATCCTGAGTTCACAGAGAGGTTCTGATTTGGATAATGTGACCCCTTCTTAGTCCCGAAAGGTGGGACCAAGGGAGGAGAATCTGCACAGAGTGGGATGAGTAGCCCAGTCGTCCTAGGCCTAGTCACATATCCCGAGAACAGAGGATCCCTCTTGTTGAGATATTTTGGAGGACAACGTGTTCCTTGTGGCTTGAGGGGAGAGCTTGATTTTGTCCAGACTCCTCACATTTGATGCCAATTTGTATGGCGGACGGGAGAGAGGGAAAAGGAGAGTGTGTGAAGCAGAGAGGGACAGAAGAGGGATTTTAGGAAGTAATTGGAACAAATTGTATTGTTTTTATTTTTTTAATGTTTATTTTTGAGAGAGTGACAGAGAGAGAGTGAGTTGAGGAGGGGCAGAGACAGAGGGAGACACAGAATCCGAAGCAGGCTCTAGGCTCTGAGCTGTCAGCACAGAGCCCGACTCGGGGCTCCAACCCACAAACCGCGAGATTATGACCTGAGCCAAAGTCGGACACTCAGCCGACTGAGCAACCCAGGCGTGCCTATTTTTTTTATTAAGTTTATTTATTTGGAGAGAGAGAGAGAGAGAGAAAGAGGCAGGGAGGGGCAGAGAGAGAATCCCAAGCAGACTCCCCATTGTCAGCACAGAGCCCAATATGGGGCTCAGAGTCATGAACCGTGAGATCATGACCTGAGCCGAACCCAAAAGTAAGACGCTTAACTGACTGAGCCACTCAGGCTCCCCAAAAAGATTGTTGTATTAATTTAAGTCACTTAGCACCAAGGCACAGCTTGGCTTAAGCCCTTCTCTTATTCTCTCTAGGAGTGGAAGCGTGAGGAAAATGGACCAATTTTGTCATTCTAAAAACATGGGCTATGTAAGTTGGTATCTCCTCTCCTTGAAATATGACTTTACATTTACTTTATCCATTCCAGACGTGCCGGGGTAAGTAGGTTATCCCACGGCACACAAGAAGTTTGCTCTGCAGCAGCGGGAGGCCACAAGAACTTGCAGGCACCCTGCGCAGTTCCCAGTCACTCCTTTCCTGCAGTGTGGTTCTTCTCCCCTCTCTCTGTTCCCCTTGAAATAGTTTCCTTCGGTTTCACCATGATGCATGTGTGTGTGTAGTTTCAGGGCTCTGTGTCATTCAGGGACGTGGCCATCAGCTTCTCCCAGGAAGAGTGGGCGTGTCTGGACCCTGCTCAGAGGGCTTTGTACAGGGACGTGATGTTGGAGAACTATAGCCACCTGCTCTCACTGGGTAAGACTATTTCCCCGATGTTAATTAATTTGAGAGATTAATTCGTTTTGCAATAAAATTAGTATTGAGCAATTGTAATTATTAATAAATTGTTAGTGTCTGTTCTCTGGAATATCAGCTTTCTTCACCATGAATTTCAGGACTGTGTTTTAAGAAATAGATGTGTTCTGGGGTGCCTGGGTGGCTCCGTTGGTTAAGTGTCCGACTCCGGCTCAAGTCATGATCTCACGGTCTGTGAGTTTGAGCCCTGCGTCAGGCTCTGTGCTGACAGCTCAGAGCCTGGAGCCTGCTTCGGATTCTGTGTCTCCCTCTCTGTCTCTGCCCCTCCCCCCTCCTGCTCTGTCTCTGTCTCTGAAAAATGAATAAACCTTAAAAAAAAATAAAAAAAAAAATAGATGTGTTCAGGGCTGCCTGGGTGGCTCAGGTGGTTAAGTGTCCAACTTCAGCTCAGGACATGATCTCACGGTTCTTGAGTTTGAGCCCCACATCAGGCTTCACGCTTCAGATTCTCTGTCTCCCTCTCTTTCTGCCCCTCTCCACCTTGCACACTCTCTCTCAAAAAATAAATAAATAAACATAAAAAAAAAAAAAAGCCAAGTTCCTTCTTGTTCCCAAAGGAAATAGTTTGGGATTTGTTGGGTTGAAAATGGGCATGTGCATGAAATGCCTGCGTCTTGCCCACCCCTCTGAACTTTCTCCCTTACGCCTGCCCTCTCTGTCACTGCCCCTTTCTTAATGACCAAGGGACAGAATTAGGAATCTTGGACATGTACTGTATGTTCAGTCTCTAAGACAGGTTTCATATTGTGTTTGATCTCAGAATTACTGTAGATGTTCTGGGTTGTTGTTTTTTTCTGACCCACTTGGAAGAAGAACAGTGTTTTGAGTTTTCTATCAAAAGAGCCTCTATGATTTATGTGGTATTGATTGGGTCAACCAAATTCATTTAAAACCAAAGCGGACACATTTCCATTTCCTTTAACAGACATTCCTTTACCTGCTTTGTAGTTTTAGGCTGTAAGGTTTGTATTTTTCACGAAATGAACATACTAAGAATGAACTAGAATGTTAAGGAGGCAAAATAAAGAACAACAGTAAAAATACTATTAACTTTGTAGTACTATCCGCTAGGCAATGTTGGAAGTGTTTTACATATACTAAATAATTTTAATACCAACCCTATAAAGTAGGTATTATTATCATCCCCATTTTAGAGATGGGAAAACTGATGGACACAGTTTAGATGGCTTGCCTGGGGTCCTGTTGCTACTGGGTATCAGGACAGGGTTTTCACCAGGCAGTCTGGCTTGAAGGTTCATGTTCTCAGCCACTGAATTGTACTTCCTCTCAAAGGACAGACCCTATGTGAGTTTAAATGACGTAAGTCCTTTGTCTAACCTAGCTGCTCTCATACAATCTTCTCAACCCTTCTCTGAAGTCTTTTCTTAGTATCATTTTGACTTTTAAATTATTACAAATTTAACCAGGTCTTAACCAAAGTTTTGTTTTGTGGGGTTTAGTATATTTAAAAAAATTCTTTTTCTATACCATGCATCATTTTTTTTTTTTTAAGCAGGAAGGTCCATTTCTAAGCCAGATGTGATTACCTTACTGGAGCAAGAGAAAGAGCCTTGGGTGGTTGTGAGGAAAGAAACAAGTGGATGGTACCCAGGTGAGTAGGGGAGAAGCCGGCAGAGAGGGTCAGGAGAGGGTCAGAGATGACTCACACCCCTGAGATGTGGTTTGGAAAATTCCTTCAGAGACCCAAGACCTGTTAGATAAAAATGCCTGAGACCCGGGAAGGAAGTAAAACTCACAGCGTGGGCTCTCCAAGGAACTTCATCTGTTGCCAGTCACCTCTCATTTTTGTTCTCTTATTTCCTCCCCTTTCAGCGGAGTGAGCGCCTGTTTTCTTTCCCAGTGTGACCTTTTAACATGTATTTTGCATCCAGCTGTTTTCCAGCTCTACTTTTGCATTTAAATTTCTACATGTGTTTTCAGTGTCTAAAAAATGCATTCATATATTCAGCAAAGATTTATCGAGTGTCCACTCCCAGCAAAGCACTGCTCAGCATTGTCTGTATAGTGAAATGAACATGACTGATAAGAGTCCCTGCTCTTGTGGACTTTACCTGCAGTTGGCAAGACGTGGGTTAAATAAGTAAGCCCATGAGCAAATCAGTAATGTCAGGAATCATGCTGTGGAGACAAGTATATAGGAGTAATGGGGTAGGAATGACAGGGCTCGGTGCGGGGCGCGCTGGGTGGCTCAGTTGGTTAAGTGTCCGACTCTTGATTTCAGCCTAGGTCATGATCTCATGGTTTGTGAGTTCGAGCCCAGCATCGGGCTCTAAACTGACGGTGGGAGCCTGCTTGGGCTGCTCCCTCTCCCTCTCTCTCTCTGCCCCTACCCTGCTTGTTCTCTCTGTCTCTCAAAAATAAATAAATCGGGGTACCTGGGTGGCTCAGTCAGTTGAGCATCCGACTTCAGCTCAGGTCATGATCTTGAGGTTCCTGAGTTTAAGCCCCACATCGGGCTCGCTTCTGTCAGCTCAGAGCCCACTTCAGATCCTCTATTCCCTCTCTCTGCCCTTCCCCAGCTGGCACTCTCTCAAAAATAAATAAAAAACATTAAAAATAATTAAAAATAAATAAATAAACTTAAAAAAAAAGGAAAGAATAACAGGGCTTGGGTGCTTAGAGCGTGTGTCCTGAAGTAGGCATGCTTGCATAGAACTGTGAAGGAAGGTTTCGGGCCACAAATATGGGACAGAGCATTCTGTCTGCTCAGACTAAGCGGGAGACACAGAGGCCCTGAGATGGAAGTGATTTCTGTGTGACTGGGAGCTGTAAGAAGGTTAGAACAGAATATGGGAAGGATTGCAGGAAGGGCGGTCTGGGAGTTAGGCCAGGACCAGATCATACGAGGTCCTAATTGTTATTGTGAGGAGTATAGAATGTTTTCCCAAGAGTTACTTGCAGCCATGTTCTGATCTGTATTGAAAGTTTTCCTCATTTCTTACTCTTTAAACAAAGCATGACAAGAATACAGAAGACCGCATAAAACAAAGAATTGCATGATTAGTTGTTTTAAGATATACACATATGAAACACCAGGTTGTGAGTTAGGATTTTGCCAGTTGTCCTGGAAGCCTGTTTTGTGTCTGTTCACACTCACAAACCTTTCCTTCCCTGAAGGAGAGTTTTTCTCTAGAGGTTTATTGTCTGAGTGAGCATCTCCAGTCTGATTTTGTTTGGCCTTTTGTTTTAAAAAGTCTTAAGTCTCTTTCAAATTAAAGGTTCTTGATTTTGTTGTTAACAGTTTTTTCTTGATTAAGTCAGATCATTTGTCCTGTAGTTTCACACCATCTGGACTTTGCTGATTGCATCTTGGTGATATGGAGGAACATGTTCCACTGTCTCCTATTTCCTGTAAAATGATAGTTGAGTCTAGAAGCTTAATCAAACTTTTGAGGGAATTTTTTTTTTTTTTTTGGCAAGACTATTTTCCTAGATGATGGTAATATTCTTCAGTCCATCGGCATGTGGTATCTGGGTTTCTTGTTTTAATGATGTTAGCAGTCATTGATAGTCAGTTACTATGTCCCTTAATTCACTAGAGGTTGTAAATTGGTGATATTATAATTCTGTCATTTATTCTTTATTAGCTAGAATGCATCTGTAAAAAGAAATATCACCTTATTTACTACTTGGTTACTCAGTTATACAGATCAAATAGAAAATTGAAGATAGTGGGGTGCCTGGGTGGCTCAGTCGGTTGACCAGCCGACTTCGGCTCAGGTCATGATCTCATAGTTCGTGGGTTCGAGCCCCATGTTGAGCTCTGTGCTGACAACTCAGAGCCTAAAGCCTGCTTCAGATTTGGTGTCTCCCTCTCTCTCTGCTCCATCCCCCTCTCCCTCTGTCTCTCTCTCTCAAAAATAAATAAGTGTTTAACAAAATTAAAAATATATATAATAGCAGTCTCACATTTAAAAAAAATTAAAGGTATTCTTTTCCTTTGTTCACTAATTTTCTAAATAATGAGTTGGTTTCCTAGCGTCCTTTCAAAGGTGACTCCTTTTTTATGATGATTAGGAATACATGGGATTATAATATTTGATGTACTTCCTTCTGTTGTTACTATGTTTGCTGACTCAAATTGTCCCATCAATTGGCCAGTGTGAACCTCTTCGAGTTGGCTCTGGAGCCCTTTTAACATGACCCTGGTGGCCTTTGAGAGACTCCTTCCTGTCTAATAAGACAGCCTGTGTCTAGGCTTGTCTTGTACATTTGCCCCACCCCCCCTTTTTTTTCCCCTCAAAAAAGCCCTGCTTTTTTTTTTTTTTTCAACCTTTATTTATTTTTGGGACAGAGAGAGACAGAGCATGAACGGGGGAGGGGCAGAGAGAGAGGGAGACACAGAATCGGAAACAGAAGCCCTGCTTTTTTTAATGGAAAATAGTCAATATAAATAGTCAATATAAACCCTGCTATTTTTATTGTTATTTTTTTTTTATGGTTAGGTTTCTTCAGTCCCTTTTTTATCTAAAGAAGTTTTGTGCCTTAAAATTTATTTTAATTTTTTTTACTTTGGTTTTTCTCTCTTACTCTTCTTTGGAGTCTAAGTATAGGCTAGTTTACTTAAAGCATGGCATTCTGAATTCATGTGCTTTAAAGATTTTTCTCATGACTTGCTTCCGAAGGCTTCACAGTGGATTCCAATAGCATCATGTGAAGAATCACATCACATCCAGTCTCTTTAGAGATTGCTGTGGTTTTGGTCAACCAAGTATGGCTTTCCATTTCCAAAGGAATGAATAATCTCTGAGTTGAGCTTCAGCAGGATTTTAGTGGCCAGAGACTGTAGTAAATGATTTCACTCATTTAAAATATGTCGAGACTGCTTTATTTTATAACCCAATATATGGTCAGTTTTTATAAATGTTCTGTGTGATTGACAAAGGAATGTGTATTTGTAGTCTCAAGTTTGTTTTGTGTATGTTTTTTTAAATGTTTATTTTTGAGAGAGAGAGTGTGTGTGTGTGTGTGAGCAGGGGAGGGGCAGAGAGAGAGGGAGACACAATCTGAAGCAGGCTCCAGGCTCAGAACTGTCAACAGAGAGCCCAACATGGGGCTCAAACCCATGAACCGTGAGATCATGACCTGAGCTGAAGTCAGATGCTCAACTGACTGAGCCACCCAGGCGCCCCATGTTGGAGCTATTTTCTTTGAAATGTGGTCAGTGGCACTCACTTCATAGTTGTTTTGTTTTGTTCTGTTTTTAATGTTTCTTTTTGAGAGAGAAAGAGAGTGTGAGTAATTGAGGGGCAGAGAGAGAGGCAGACACAGAATCCGAAGCAGGCTTCCGGCTCCCAGCTGTCCATATATTGGGTTATAGTGACCATATATCGGGTTATAGTGACCATATATCGGGTTATAAAATAAAGCAGTCTTGAGTCAGCACAGAGCCCCACGTGGGACTGGAACTCAAGAACCATGAGATCATAACCTGAGCTGAAGACAGATGCATAACTGACTGAGCCACCCATGTGCCCCTTACTTTGTAGTTTTAAGTTTTGTGGCCTAACATGTGATCTGTTCTGGAGAATGTTGCATGGGCACTTGAAAAGAATGTGTGTTCTGCTGTTCTGGGATGGAATGTTCTGAATATATGTGTCATTCAAAGCCACTGTTTCCTTGTTGGATTTCTGCCTGGATGATCTATCCATTGATATAAGTGAGGTGTTAAAATCCCTAATTTTTTAAAATTATTTTTTAGAGAGAGAGAGCATGAGTGGGGGAGAGGGACAGAGGGAGAGAGAGAGAATTTTAAGTAGGCTCCACACTCAGCGCAGAGCCTGCTGTGGGGCTCAATCCCACAATCCTGGGATCATGACCTGAGCCAAAATCAAGAGTTGGATGCTCAACCAACTTAGCCACCCAGGCGCCCCACCTACTATTACTGCATTATTGTCAGTTTCTTCCTTTATGTCTGTAAACAGTGGCTTTATGTATTTAGGTGTTTCCATGTTGGGTGGATAAATATTTACAATTACTATATACTATTGTTGGATTGTCCTCTTTATCATTATGTGGTGTCATTCTTTGTCTCTTGTTACAGTCTTTACGTTAAAGTCTATTTTGCCAATATAAGTATTGCTACCACAGCTTTCTTTTTGCTTCTATTTGCATGGTAGATGATTTTCTATGCATTCACTTTCAATCTTTATGTGTCTTTATGTCTGATATGAGTTTCTTCTAGGCAGCATGTAGATGGGTCTTGCTTTTTTATCCATTCAGTTATTGTAGGTCTTTTGATTGGAGCATTTAGTCCATTCACATTTGAAGTAATTATTGATAGGTATGTAGTTATTGCCAGTTTGTTACTTGTTTTATGGTTGTGTTTATAGTTCTCTCTTCCTTTCTTCTCTTGCTGTCTTCCTTTGTGGTTTGATGGCTTTCTTTAATGTTATATTTGGATTTTTTTCTCTTTATCTTCTATCTATTATAGGTTTTTGTTTTGTGGTTACCATCAGGGTCATATATAACATCTTGGGTTGCCTGGGTGGCTCAGTTGATTAAACAGCCAACCTTGGCTCAGGTCATGATGTCACAGTTTGTGGGTTTGAGCCCCATGTCAGGCTCTGTGCTGACAGTTCAGAGCCTGGAGCCTGCTTCGGATTCTGTATTTCCCTCCCTCTCTGTCCCTCCCCTGCTCATGCTCTGTCTCTCAAAAATGAATAAATATTAAAAAAAATTTTTTTTAGATAACATCTTATGTGTATAGCAGTCTGTATTAAGTTGATGGTTGCTAAAGTTTGAGTCCATTCTTTTTTTTTTTTAACGTTTATTTATTTTTGAGACAGAGAGAGACAGAGCATGAATGGGGGAGGGGCAGAGACAGAGGGAGGCACAGAATCGGAAGCAGGTTCCAGGCTCTGAGCCATCAGCCCAGAGCCCGACGTGGGGCTTGAACTCGCGGACCGCGAGATCGTGACCTGAGCTGAAGTCGGACACTTAACCGACTGAGCCACCCAGGCGCCCCAAGTTTGAGTCCATTCTAAAAGAACTAAAGTTTTACTCCCCCCATTCTGTTTTATGTATATGATGTCATACTTTACATCTTTTTATATTGTGAATCCCTTGGCTGATTTTTATAGATATAATTGATTTTTCTGCTTTTGTGCTTTAACCTTCATACTGGTTTTATAAGTGATTAATCTACTACTTTTATTATATGTTTGCATTTACCTGTGAAATTTTTTCCTTTCTTAACTTTCTTATTCCATTAAAAAAATTTTTTTAATGTTTATTAATTTTTGAGAGAGAGAGTTTGAGCAGGGGAGGGCAGAGAGAGAGGGAGACACAGAATCTGAAGCAGACTCCAGGCTCTGAACTATATCAGCACAGAGCCTGATGTGGGGCTTAAACTCATGAACCATGAGATCATGACCTGAAATTGAAATCGGATGCTCAACCAATTAAACCACCCAGATGCCCCAATAACTTTCTTATTCCTAATTATGGTCTTTTCTTTCCATTCAAAGAATGCCCTTTAATGTTTCTTGTAAGGCTGGTTTAAATGGTAATGAGCTCCTTTAACTTGCTTGTATGGGAGACTCTATCTCTCCTATTCTGAATGATAGCTTTGCTGGGTAGAGTATTCTTGGTTGCAGGTTTTTTTCTTTTCAGTACTTTGAATATATCGTACCCCTCCCTTCTGGCCTGTAAAGTTTCTGCTAAAAATCAACAGAATAGCCTTAAAGGGTGTCTCTTCTATATAACATTTATTTTTCTCTTGCTGCTTTCAAAATTCTCCCTCTGTTACTACTTTTTTGCTATTTTGATTACTGTGTGTCTTGATGTGGACTTCCTGGTGTTAATTTTATTGGGAGTTCTCTATGCCTTCTGGATCTGGATGTCTGTTTCCTTCCTCAGATTAGGAAAGTTTTCAGCTATTATTTCTTCAAATAAATGTTCTGCCCCCTTTTCTCTCTCTTCTTCTGGAATCCCTATAATGTGAATGTTATTATTCTTGATGATGTTGCTGAGTTTTCTTTATCTATTCTCATTTTTTATTCTTTTTTATTTTTTGCTGTTCAGCTTGATTGCTTTTCACTACACTGTCTTCCAGGTCGCTGATCTGTTCTTCAGCTTCTTCTAATATGCTCTTGAGTCCCTCAGTGTTGGGTTTTTTTTTGTTTTTTTTTTGTTTTTTTTTTTTTTTTAATCTCCGTCATTGAGTACTTCATCTCTGAGTGGTTCTTTTTTATATTTACTGTTTGTTTTTGAAGGCCTCACTGAGATCATGCACTTTTTTCTCAAGTCAGGTGAATATTTTTATGACCATTGCTTTGAATTCTTTATCAGGCACATTGCTTATCTCCATTTCATTTAGCTTTTTTGCTGTGGTTTTGTCCTGTTCTTTCATTTGGGACATATTCCTCTGTCTTCTCATTTTATATAACTCTGTGTGTTTGCTTCTGTATATTAGGAGAGTCAGTTACAGCTGCTGATCTTAAAAGTAGTGGCCTTAGGAAGAAGAGAAGTCCCATGGTGCCTTGCAGTGCAGGGTCCCCTGTTCACTAGATCCATATGCTTTTCAGCCTCTGCCTCACTGTTGTGGCAGAGCCTCCTCTGTCAGTCCATTGGCCTCAGTGCCCCACCTAGCCTGTTTTGGACAAGATTTGATCTCGGTGTTGTTAAGGGGTAGTCTGGGGCCTCCAGCGGCTTATAGTGTGGTGGTGTCAGCAGTTAGACTAGATGCCTGCTCTCAGCCTGTCTGCTGGGGCTGTAGTTGAACCAACCTGCAAGGCACCCTCTATGCCTTGTCCCCTGAGAGGCTTTCCCTGGGGGGCAGGGCTGGCAGTCAGACCAGATGCCTGCCCCCAGTCCATCTGCCAGGGCTGCGGTCACACTGTTGCTAGCTATGAGGTTCAGTTGCCAGAACCGCGGGCATACCCATGTGTGTGTGGGGGGGGGGGGGGGGGGGGGGTGTGTGGTTATCGTCCCCCCTCCCCAGAGCAGGAGTCACTTTGGAGTGGGGCGGGTTTGATGGGGCAGATCCACAGGAGAATGTGGAGGTGGGGCATGCAGTGCTAGCAAGGTCGGTGTTGTGTGTTTGCACTGGTTCCCTGAAGCTCCCAACTGTCTAGGCAAGTGTTGGTGGCACAGGGAATGGTTCCTGCCAGCTCTTTTGTTGTTGGAGAAGTTTCTTAAAGATCCCTGCACCTCCAGCACACATTCTGAGATTGGTAAATAAATGTTTTTCATGTATACCGCAGGCACTTTTAAAACTGCCGCTTCTGTGTTGTATCTTAGCAGGTTGTTTGTTAATGCTGGCTCTTTAAGGATAGGGACTCAAATTTCCCATCAACCTCTGGCTTTCCCAGAACTAAGCCTGCTGATTTTTAAAGTACCTAGAGTTAAGTACAGTTTACCCACTGATTGTAAAAACTTGTGAAGTTAAGCCCCACTGGTTTTCTTTCTTTTCTTTTCTTTTTTTTTAAATATTTATTTTTGAGAGAGAGAGAGCATGCAGGTTCGAGAGGGGCAGAGAGAGGGAAGGACAGAGGATTAGAAGCAGCTTCTGTGCTGACAATAGATAGCCCAATGTGGGGCTTGAACTCACAAGCCATGAGATCATGACCTAAGCTGAAGTTGGACGCTCAATCAACTGAGCCACCCAGGCGCCCCTGTACTTAAACTGTTTTGAATGGTTTGCCTTTACTCTTACAATAAAATCCAAAACCCTTGCCACAGATAATGAGACCACCTATGAAGCCACTGCCATCCTTTGGATCCTGTCTCTACCACACTGCCTTCTTTCAGCACTTAGAACATGATAGAACCTTTTTTCAATAACTTCATGCTTCACTTAGACTGTTTTCATCATACGAGAGTCCTGTGGCCTGAGGTGCTTATAGGAGACACCATTTTCATTTTTTAAGACTCAAAAGAAGGGGCGCCTGGGTGGCTCAGTCAGTTAAGTGTCCGACTTTGGCTCAGGTCATGATTTGTGGTTCGTGGGTTTGACCCCTGTGTCAGGCTTGTGCTGACAGCTCAGAGCCTGGAGCCTGCTTGGGATTCTGTGTCTCCCTCTCTCTCTTCCCCTATCCCCCCCAAAATAAATAAACATTAAAAAAAAAAAAACAGTTTAAGTACAGACCCTTAAACTTTGATTTGCATCAGAATTATCTGATAGGGATGTTAAAAATACAGCATTTTAGGACTTATTCCTAAAAATTCCGATTCTATGCATCTGAGTTGCTTGAACATCAGCTTTTGTAACAAACCTACCAAAGGATTTTGACTTAGTACCTAAATTTCACAGTTAATCTCTTCCCTATTATGAATATCACCATCTTATTTACATAAACTTTCTTCATTTTTGGAGCTTTTCTTATCATTTTTCAAATTCTCTGAAAGTATATTATATGTACTTTCAATATATATCTTTTTTATTTTTCTTGCTCTATATATTTTTAGAGTTATGTATTCTTTTTTAAAAAATTTTTTAACTGTTATTCATTTTTTGAGAGAGAGACAGAGCGCAGGTTGGGGAGGGGCAAAGAGAGAGGGAGACACAGAATCCGAAGCAGGCTCCAGGCTCTGAGCTGTCAGCAGAGCCTGACGCAGGGCTTGAACCCACGAACCGTGAGATCATGACCTGAGCCAAAGTTGGATGCTTACCCGACTGAGCCACCCAGACGCCCCTAGGGTTATGTATTCTTTAATGGATTTTGTACATGTGTATGTACAGACAAATAAAATGTGTTTGCTTTCTCCTTTTCTTTCAGATTTGGAGTCAAATTATGGAGCTAAGAAGTTATCTCCAGAAAATGATATTTACGAAATAAATTTGCCCAAACAGAGTATAACGCAAATAAGTAAAACTCCTGGCCTCAAGGCCTCCAATTGTAGAAATGACTCAAAATGCAGAAATAGATTTAGGGGACGACAGAGACATCAAGAGGGGTATATCAGTCAAAAGATAATAAGCTATGAAAAAATGCATACTTATACTCATCATATTTCTCTTATTCACAATACAGATAAGCCATATGAATGTAAGGAGTGTGGGAAGTACTTTAGTCGTAGTTCAAATCTTATTCAGCATCAGAGTATTCATACGGGAGAGAAACCCTACAAATGTAAGGAATGTGGGAAGGCCTTTAGACTTCTTATCCAGCTTACTCGCCATCAGAAATTTCATAGTGGTGAAAAACCCTTTAAATGTAAGCAATGTGGGAAAGCTTTTAGTCTTCCCACCCAGCTCAATCGCCATGAGAACATTCATACAGGTGAGAAACCATTTGAGTGTAAGGAATGCGGTAAGTCCTTTAATCGTAGCTCAAACCTTGTTCAACATCAGAGTATTCATGCTGGCGTGAAACCCTATGAATGTAAAGAGTGTGGGAAAGGCTTTAATCGTGGTTCAAACCTTATTCAGCACCAGAAAATTCATTCTAGTGAGAAATCCTTTGAGTGTAAGGAGTGTGGGAAGGCCTTTTGTCTTCCAGTAGAGCTTGCTAGACATCAGAACATTCATACTGGTGAGAAACCATTTACATGTAAGGAATGTGGCAAGGCCTTCAGTCGTGGCTCGAATCTTGTCCAACATCAGAGTATTCATACTGGTGAGAAACCCTACGGATGTAAGGAGTGTGGAAAGGCTTTTAGACTTCACCTACAACTTTCTCGACATCAGAAAACGCATACTGGTGAAAAACCATTTGAATGTAAAGAATGCGGGACAGCCTTCCAATATCAGTACCAACTTATTGAGCATCAGCGAATTCACACAGGTGTGAAACCTTATGAATGTAAGGAATGTGGGAAATTGTTTCGTCGTGGTTCAAACCTCATTCAACATCGGAGTGTTCATACTGGAAAGAAACCTTTTGAATGTAAGGAATGTGGGAAGGCCTTTAGACTCCATATACAACTTATTCGACATGAGAAATTTCATACCGGTGAGAAGCCCTTTGAATGTGGAAAATGTGGAAAAGCCTTTAGTCTTCTCACCCAGCTTCATCGGCATGAGAACATTCATACAGGTGAGAAACCATTTGAATGTAAAGAATGTGGGAAGTCCTTTAATCGTGTCTCAAACCTTGTTCAACATCAGAGTATTCATGCTGGCGTGAAACCCTATGAATGTAAAGAGTGTGGGAAGGGCTTTAATCGTGGTTCAAACCTTATTCAGCATCAGAAAATTCATTCTAGTGAGAAACCCTTTGAGTGTAAGGAGTGCGGGAAGGCCTTTAGGTATCATTACCGACTTATTGAACATCATAGAATGCATACTGGGGAGAAACCCTTTGAATGTAAAGAATGTGGGAAGGCCTTTACTCTTCTGACACAGCTTACTCGACATCGGAACATTCATACTGGTGAGAAACCATTTAAATGTAAGGAATGTGGCAAGGCCTTCAATCGTGGTTCAAATCTTGTTCAACATCAGAGTATTCATACTGGCGAGAAACCCTATGGATGCGAGGAGTGTGGAAAGGCTTTTAGACTTCACCTACAACTTTCTCGACATCAGAAAACGCATACTGGTGAGAAACCATTTGAATGTAAGGAATGTGGGGCAGCCTTTAGACATCAATACCAAGTTATTGAACATCAGCGAATTCATACAGGTGTGAAACCCTATGAATGTAAGGAATGTGCAAAGAGCTTTAGTCGTGGTACAGACCTTAGAGTACATCAGAGAATTCACACTGGTGAGAAACCCTTTGAATGTAAGGAATGTGGGAAGGCCTTTCGACATCATTATCAGTTTCTTGGACATTCCAGAATTCATACTGGTGAGAACCCCTATGAATGTAAGGAATGTGGGAAATGCTTTATTTGCAGTAGTGAACTTAGAGTACATCAGAGAATTCATACTGGTGAGAAACCATATCAGTGTAAGGAATGTGGGAAGGCCTTCAGTCGTAGCTCAAACCTTATTCAACATGTTAAAATTCATACTGGTGAGAAGCCCTATGAATGTAAGGAATGTGAAAAGGCCTTTAGCAATAATTATGAACTTACTGTACATCAGAGAATTCATACTGGTGAGAAACCTTATGAATGTAAGGAATGTGGGAAAACTTTTAGACTTAGTTCAGTCTTTACTGCCCATCAGAGAATTCATACAGGTATGAAACCCTATGAATGTAAAGAATGTGGAAAGAGCTTTAGTTGTAGCTCAAACCTTATTCAACATGAGAGGATTCATACTGGTGAAAAACCTTATGGATGTAAGGAATGTGGGAAGGCCTTTAGACTTAGGTCAGTGTTTATTGCCCATCAGAGAATTCATACAGGTCTGAAACCCTATGAGTGTAAAGAATGTGGGAAAGCCTTTACTGTGACTGGTCAGCTGACCCGACATCAGAAAATTCATAATCGTCAGAAGTCCTATGAATATAAGGAATGCGGGAAAAAAACCTTCCCTGGTTATGAACAGCTTACTCATCATCAGAGAGTTCACAGTGGCAAGAAACCCTATGGATATAAAAGAATGTGGGAAGACCTTCCATCATGGACTGAGATTTGCTCAACAGCACAGTATTCCTACTGGTGAGGAACTCCTTGAGTATAAGTAATGTGGAAGGATTGACAGTCACAGCAAACACTTTAGAGTAGAGAAGACATTCTGATGAGGGAGTCTTTAAATGTAAGAAATACAGGGTGGCCATCGTGTTCATTGTTTACTAATCATGAAAGATATTTTACTACGTATGTTAATTTCATGCATTTAGAAAAGCCTTCAAACTCCAACTGGAGAAAAACTATCCTTGGAACAAATATAAGCTACATCTACCTAAGGCATGTGCTTTATTTCCATTTCACTACCTATGTGACATTAGACTAGGTGTCTAGCCTCTTTTTGCATCATTTATAATGGCAATGGTAGTGAGTACTAGTGCAATTATAGGAATAAATGTGTTACAGTACACAGAAAATCCTTGAAAAAGTATTTGGCACATGCTTGTGCTCATAGAGGATAGCTTTTACATTGTTCCATTAGCATTACTGTTACTGAGGACAGGAAAAGTGTATTGTGAATCATTTAAAAAAGCATCATCCATTCACTATTAAGTTTTAAATAACTTCCGTATAAAATTTCATGGGAGGTAAAGAACACGTGAGGATTTTCATTAAGAGCTCATCCCTTAAGTTACATCAGAAAGTTAATTTTGGAAAGAAACCCTATGGATTTCGTGCGTGAGGAGATATTGAGAAAACAGCTGTTGAAGAATCAGGGAGAGTTTTTGAAGTGATTTGTCTATAAAAGGCAACAGGCAGAAAAGGTATAATTTATATTCTCTGTCCAGAAGTTAAAATAAATTAAATATTAGTGAAAGAATAGCAAAATAAAAGCTATCCATTTATGTTATCCAACTCTTTATCATGAAAATTGCTACACATATGAAAAAGATGAAAGAATAAACACCCATATACCCCTTCTAGATTCAGAGTTGTTAACAATTTGACATTTATTTTTCTGTATATTTTATGTTGTCCCATTGAGAATATGTTTTAGACATCATGTACTTTACTCCTTATTACATCAGTATGTATCTCCCAGACATAAAGACAATCTCATATATAGCCATAGTACCATAATTACCCTTAAGGAAATTATCCATTCATTGGCCTCTAAAATGCCTTTTTTAGGAGTTCCTCTTCTGAATAGCATGCATTCTAGATTATGTATTATATTTGGTTTTAAGCTCTCTTTAGTCTTTTTTAGTCTAGGATAGTAACTCAAAATTTTCTGGAGTACCAGAATCATCTGTGACTCCTAGTAAAAATACAGAGGTCCAGGCCCACTGAGCCTCTGTATCTTTACTAGTTCTGCAGGAGATTTTGGTATGTGCTACAGAGAGTCACTGGTCTAAAAACTTTCTCCTTAATTTTTAAAAAAAATTTTTTAGAATGTTGACTTCATGAGAAGCCCAGGAAAATTGCCATGTGTTTAGATTTTCTGTTTCTATATGTCATTTAGCTTTGTTCTGTCTTTTGTATTTTCTGTACAATGGAAATTTGGTCTAGAGGCTGCATTAGGTTCAGATTAAATGTTTTGAGGGGAGAATACTTGGTAGGTTATGTCTGTATGTCGTATTGCAACATGTCAGAAAACATGTAAGGACAGGTCATTACTTTGTTAGTAAAACTAAATTTGATCATTTGGGTAAGATGGTACCAGATCTCCATTGTAAAGATCTTTGGAGAGACTGTCACCTCTTCGGAAATTTATACTCATGTATTTAAATCCTAAATCAGGGGCGCCTGGGTGGCGCAGTCGGTTGAGCGTCCGACTTCAGCCAGGTCACGATCTCATGGTCCGTGAGTTCGAGCCCCGCGTCAGGCTCTGGGCTGATGGCTCGGAGCCTGGAGCCTGTTTCCGATTCTGTGTCTCCCTCTCTCTCTGCCCCTCCCCCGTTCATGCTCTGTCTTTCTCTGTCCCAAAAAATAAAAAATAAAAAACGTTGAAAAAAAAATTTTTTAAATAAATAAATAAATCCTAAATCAAATAGAAAATAAAAAATGAAAATAGACTGTTCAGGAATGAATTGCATTAAAATGCAAACATGATTGAACTTGTAGAATGTGCCTGAAGCTATACTCTGTACAAAATTAATACTCTTCAGTGTATACAAGGTTATTTTGAACAGAACCTTATTTTGTTGTTGTTCAGCACTTTATCCCCAGCACCTTTATTGCATCTGGTACATGAGAAATTGATAAACTTGGGGGGGGGGGGCGGGGAATTGAGCCTGCAACTCAAGAAGCTATAAAACAAGAGAATAAACCTTAAGCCAATACAAGGAAGCAACACTAAAAATGGGAATTAACAGCTGGGGAACAGATTTCATTTTTTACTTTTTTTTTTTATTTAATTTTTTATTTTTTAAAATCTACATCCAAATTAGTTAGCATAGAGTGAAACAAGGATTTCAGGAGTAGATTCCTTAATGCCTCTTAGCCATTTAGCCCATCCCCCTCCCAGAACCCCTCCAGCAACCCTCAGTTTGTTCTCCATATTTATGAGTCTCTTCTGTTTTGTCCCTGTCCCTGTTTGTCTTTCTCTGACTGACTAATTTCACTTAGCATAATACCCACCAGTTCCATCCATGTAGTTGCAAATGGCAAGGTTTCATTCTTTTTGATTGTTGAGTAGTACTCCATTGTATATATATACCACATTTTCTTTATCCATTCATCCATCGATGGACATTTGGGCTCTTTCCATACTTTAGCTATTGTTGATTCATTTTTTACTTTTAAATTTTTTCCAGCCTTGGATTATAATTGACATATAACACTGAGTAGGTTAAGGTGTACAAAATAGTGATTCCATATATGTGTATATTGCTAAATGATTACCATAATAAGCTAACACATCTGTCACCTCACAATAGTTACCTTTTTGTGTGTGATGAAAACTTTTAAGATCTACTCCCTTAGCAACTTTGAGGTATATGATACAGTGTTATTAACTAGTCACAATGCTATACATTACATCTCACTAGAACTTATTTATCTTTTAAGTGGAAATTTGTACCCTTTCACCACCTTTGCCCATCCCCCAACCCCACCCCTGCCACTGGCAAGCCACCAATCTGTCCTCTGTATCTGAGTTCCAGGTGTTTTTGAATTCTACATGTGAGTGAGATCATACAGTATTTATCTTTATTTGACCTACTTCAGTTAGCATAATGCCCTCAAAGTTTATGTGTTAAAAATGGCGGGATACCCTTATTTTTTATGGCTGAATAATATTCCATATGATCTATAATATTCCAATATGAAATACCACGTTTTCTTTATCCCTCCATCCAATGATGGATGCATAGATCATATCCACTTCTTGGCTATTGTAAATGTTGTAATGCACATGAGAGTGCGGATACCTCCTCAAGATAGTGATTTAATTTTTTTTTTTTTTATACATGCCCAGAAGTGGAATTGCTGGATTGTGTAGTAGTACTATTTTTAATTTTTTAAAGAATCTCCTTGGGACTCCTGGGTGGCTCGGTTGGTTAAGCGTCCGATTTCAGCTCAGGTCATGATCTCACAGTTCATGGGTTGGAGTCCTGCTACAGGCTCTGTGCTGACAGCTCAGAGCCTGGAGCCTGCTTTGACTTCTGCGTTTCCCTCTCTGTTCCTCCCCTGCTTGCACTCGATCTCTCTCTCTCTCTCTCTCTGTAAAAAATAAAATAAACAACAACAAAAAAGAACCTTACTGTTTGTCAGATTGGGTGTACCAGTTTACACTTCCACCAGTTGTGTATGAAGATTCCTTTCTTCTGCATCCTTACCATCCCTTGTTCTCTCTTGCCTTTTTTATTATAGTCATTATAATAGGGGTGAGGTAATATCTCATTGTGGTTTTGATTTGCATTTCCCTGATGATTAGTGATATCAAGCACCTTTTTCATGTATCTGTTGACCATTTGAACATCTTTGGGAAAATGTCTTCAGGTTCTTGGACCATTTTTAAATTTGATTATTGGGGGATTTTTTTTTTTTTTTTTTTTTTTGTTATTGAGTTGCATGAGTTCCATATGTGTTTTGCAAATTTATTCTTCCTCCATAAGTTGCCTTTTCACTTTTTTAATCTCGTTTATTTTTCTGTGCAAAAGCTTTTTAGTTTGATGTGGTCCCCCTTAATTTATTTTTGCTTTTGTTACTTGAACTTTATGTGTCATATGTAAAAAAATCATTGCCAGAGCTTTTTGCCAGTGTTTTCTTCTCGGAGCTTTATGGTTTCAGGTGTTAATGTTTAATTCGTTCATCCATTTTGAGTTAATTGTGAGTGATATAAGAAAGGGGTCTACTTTCATTCTTTGGCATGTGAATATCCAATTTCCCCCGCAGCCTTTATTGAAGAGACTACCTTTTATTTATTGAGTATTCTTGGCTTTGTTGTCAGGTATTAATTGACTATGAATGTATGGGTTTGTTTCTGGGCTCTCAATTCTGTCCCATTGATCTATGGGTCCGGTTTTATACTGATACCTTACTGTTTTGGTTACTATAGCTTTGTAATATAGTTTGAAATCAGGAAATGTTATATCGCTAGCTTTATTCTTCTGTGTCAGGATTGCTTTGGCTCTTCCAGGTCTTTTGATTTAAAGTCTATTTTGTCTGATATTAGTATAGTCACACTTACTCTCTTTTGGTACTTTTTGCATGGAATATTATTTTCCCATACTTTCAACCTGTTTGTGAATTTTGAGCTCATGTAATTGGATCATGTGTTCTTTATCCATTCTGCCAATCACTGTCTTTTTTTTTTTTTTAATTTTTTTTCCACGTTTTTTTTTTTATTATTTATTTTTGGGACAGAGAGAGACAGACCATGAACGGGGGAGGGGCAGAGAGAGAAGGAGACACAGAATCGGAAACAGGGTCCAGGCTCCGAGCCATCAGCCCAGAGCCTGACGCGGGGCTCGAACTCACAGACGGTGAGATCGTGACCTGGCTGAAGTCGGACACTTAACCGACTGCGCCACCCAGGCGCCCCAATCACTGTCTTTTGATTGGAAGAGTTTAACCCATTTACATTTAAAGTAATTACTGATAAGGAGAGACTTCTATCGTTGTGCTATTTGCTTTATATATGCTTTATGAATTTTTCCCCTCACTTCCTACATTACTCTTTTGTGTTTAGTTGACTTTTGGGGGGGATAGTGAAATGTTTAAATTCTTATTTTCTTTTGTGTATAGTGTCTTTGTAGTTACCATGGGGATTATATTTAACATCCTAGTTTTAATCTATACCAGTTTAATTTCAATAACGTATAAAAACTCTACCCCTTTACAGCTCTGTATCCGCCTCTTTGGGTTGTTGATGTCACATAATTATGTCTTTATACACTGTGTGCCCCAAAGTAT
This sequence comes from Herpailurus yagouaroundi, assembly GCF_014898765.1. NCBI lineage: Eukaryota > Metazoa > Chordata > Mammalia > Carnivora > Felidae > Herpailurus > Herpailurus yagouaroundi. The sequence continues at coordinate 631,429 of NW_024412425.1, forward strand.
AAGGTGGTAATCTTTTAATGTGGAAAGTTTCTTAATGTAGAAAAGACTTGGAGTAACAAACCAAAGTTACAGTAACATTAGATGTCCTGTTATTCCCAGCCTATTGATAGTGATGCTGTGGCCGAGAATGCCTGAGACACTTGCCCAAGCCTATAGTCCTTGTAGCAAGCCCTCCCAGACATTTCCCCTACTGGGGCCAATGCTGTGGCTGGACCATCCCTTGTGGTTCTTATGATTGCAGAATACACCTCGGCAACGACCATCAGAGAACTTTGTTGAAGAACAGGTGCTATTACTCACAGATCCCAGATGGTAGTGCATGGCATACCTGAAAGCCGCACAGTGAGGTTGTACCTATAGGGAGAGAGAGTGTAGACCTGGGGCTCTGCCTTTATTAGGAATGGAGGGGAGGGGAGGGTGTCTAGAGTTTCATAGATGTACTCCTTATTGGCTATTTTTTTTTTAATTTGTTCAACGGTCATTTATTTTTGAGAGAGAGAGAGAATGTGTGTGTGCTGAGCGGGGGAGGGCAGAGAGAGAGAGGGAGACACAGAATCCAAAGCAGGCTCCAGGCTCTGAGCTGTCAGCACAGAGCTCGACGCAGGGCTCGAACCCACGAATTGCGAGATCATGCGCTGAGCTGAAGTCGGACACCTACCCAACAGCCCCCAGGTGCCCCTCCTTATTGGCTAATTTAAAGCCTTGTGTGGGAATTAAGGTACTGGAAGGGAGAAGCAAGGTTACCGAAATGGTCAATTATCTAGGTTCCCCAGGGCTTTCTGGAACTAGGCGCTTCATGAATGAAGATGGCCCAGTCCCTTCTCTGGTTGTTTTGCTAGTACTTGTGTCAAAAAGCTGGCAATATTTCTATTATTTAGAATGGATGTCTTTTGAAATGGATGCCTCAGTGGTCAAAAGCTTAATGTCAGGTACTTATTCCTATGCTAGCTTTTACGCTAATAATTGTGTGGTTTTTTTTTTTTAATGCATTAATCTTTTGGGGCGTCTGGGTGGCTCAGTCGGTTAAGCAACCGACTCTTGATTTTAGCTCGTCATGATCTCACAGTTCATGGGTTCTGGCCCCGCATGGGGTTTGCTGCTGTCATTGCGGAGCAAACTCTGTATCCTCTGTCCCTCTCTCTCTGCCCCTCCCCCGCTCGTGCTCTCTCGAGCGCGCTCTGTCACGTTCAAAAATAAATAAACATTAAAAAAAAAATAATAAAATACACTCAGATAATCCCGTCAGGACTGTCTCACAGGAAGAGACAGCCGAAATTCCGCCTGGTGGAGTTCGTTCCCACTCACACCCGCTCGGCCGCAGGGTCGTGCCTTCGGCCGTTCTGGGGGGACCCAGCGCCAGGGCGAGCAGCGAGGCTCCCCGAGCGCCGAGACCTAGGCGCGAGCACGCGTGGCTTTACCGCCGGGTCGCGAGACCTTGGCTGCGGCCGCGGGTTCTGCGCTTGCGCCTGCGCATTCAGAGCCGGGAGCGCTGGCCGCGGGAAGGTGTGTTCCGAAGCCCCGGGGCGGTGGTCGCGGAGGCTCCCGGGACATGGATGGTGCGCCGTCGGTGGTTCCGCCCCCGCGGTGAGTTGGTGGCAGTCCGGGAAGGAGTCGGCTCTAGGTGAGGCTGGGGGGCGGACTCGTGGCGTGGAGCTGCCGCCCAGTGAGGAGCCCATGGCGCGTGGAGTCCAGAACCTCACACCCGTGCGCGCGTGAGGACCGGAGGAGGGGGCTGTGAAACCCATTGTGACCGGCAGAGAGAGAGAGAGAGAGAGAGAGAGAGAGAGAGAGAGAGAGAGAGA